>NW_022164476.1:0-73485 GCF_008728515.1 Papio anubis
CAGTGAGCCAAGATCATGCCACTTCACTCCAGCCTGGGCAAAAGAGCAATACTTTGTCTCAAAACAAAAAAAGAATTCCTGGCCAGGCGCGGTGGTTCATGCCTGTAATCCCAGCACTTTGGGAGGCTGAGGCGGGTGGATCACGAGGTCAGGAGTTCAAGACCAGCCTGGCCAAGATGGTGAAACCCCGTCTCTACTAAAAATACAAAAAAATTAGCCGGGCATGGTGGCACACACCTGTAATCCCAGCTACTCCGGAGGCTGAGGCAGAGAATTGCTTAAACCTGGAGGGGCAGAGGTTGCAGTGAGCCAAGATCACGCCACTGCACTCCAGCCTGGGCGACAGAGCGAGACTCCGTCTCAAAAAAAAAAGAATTCCTACTCTCTGAAGCTGTCTTTTGTTTGCATGTTTGTTGTCAGTCTCCTGTCATCATTCGAAGGTCAGGGCCTTGAGGGCAGGACCCTTGCTTGTTCACTGCTGCATCCCCACCCCTCAGCAGTTCCTGGCATAGATAGCAAGTGCATGATGTTCTGGTTGAACAAATGAATTAAGTGTTCTTTGATTCATTATGCTGTCTATGGTAGGAAACTCTGTTTTGCAATCTGATTAGACCAGCCTTTTGCCAAATTTGAATTATTTTAAACAAAATCAGAACAAATGTGTAAGAGCATACAACTGATTTGTAGAAAAACCAGTATCTCCTCATTCAGGAACTGTTACATACAAGTGGACAGACATGTACACTTACCAGTATTTATTTCTTCATATTTGGACCAACATTTATTGTTTATACCAGGTACATATCTAGTTTATCTAATTTAATTCTGCAAACCACACTGTGATATAAGTGGGTAGTATTTTCCCTGTTTTGTAGAGGAATTAGATACATCCTAAAGCTTGCAGAGGCGATGTATGAGTACAGGTCTGTCTGACTCCTCAATTCCTCCTATCTCTAGTCTTGCAGATTTCCCAAGGAAAAGATGAATCATAAAACAGTATTGAAGTCCACTAGGAGTAAAAACATTTAGGATCTCTACTCTTAAATAAGTGACAAAAACTTTCTAATTAAAAAAATAGATAATTCAAATTCCTTTTAAACCTTTAATGTTCTCTTGACTTATCTATTTTGACTTAAGACTGCCAACAAACAGTTAACTAGGAGTGGCTACCTCTGTAATTGCTAATAAGGAAAGTAAGAATAGAAACTCTTTCATCCCATTTCTGTCTTTCCCTACCCATTTATTTTGTTTTTGTTTATTGTGTTATACCTAGTTGGTGATCATTGCTAGGTAGGGAAAAATCTGGAATTGGGTACTTGTTTACTTATTTGCCTGTGTCCCCTGCTAGAAAATGAGTGTCATAAAGAACCAACCTCTGGCTGTTCCCTGTTCGTCTCCAGCACTAGCCCAGTGAGTGGCGCATAGTGGGCACTCAGTAACCCCGAATAAGTAAATGAATGCATAGTCACCCTCATGCAGTGCTGAGCTGAGTGTCTGGCTGCAGCAAGGGTTTGAATGACTGCAGTTTCTGGATGTCCATAGTCAGTGCTAAAATCCTGCTTCCTTCTGCCTATTTCTGCCTTTCACATAATAGTGTATATTTTGACATGGCTGGCTGCTGAGAGTTCAGAAAAGGAGGAGGATATATGTGGTTCTAAGCTTTGCTATTTTAAAATGGCAGTTATAAATTATAAAATGTATATTCATTATCATTTAGCCAAACATCTCCATTGAACAGGTCAAGGACAGTTAACCAAACATTAACATATGTAACGTAACATAATATATAACATTTACTGAGTCCTTCCTATATGTCAGGCATCATGATGAATGTTTATAGACAGTATGTCCATCTAATCCTCTCACCAACCTTTCAAGGTTATATTATTATCTCCATTTAACAAGTGAGGAAACTGAGGCTGCTGAAAGGTGTTGAGTAATATTCCCAAGGACACTTAGCTAGGAAATATGAGAACCAGGTTCTGAATGCAGACAATTTGATTCCAAAACTGTATTCAGCTGCAAAGCTGTCTCGTGAACTGCACTTAGCAGATAAGTGGCGGAACTCAAGCCAGAAGTCAGGTCTGATCTTTCGGTTCCATCATTCCATACTGCCTGTTCCTCTGTCTTCTCAATGAATAATTATTGTCAAGCCACTCTTTATATAATTTTTTAAAATATGTATTTGCTCATTTTGAAAATTATAGAAAGTTACAAAGAAAATCTATAATCTAGCCATCTAGAAATAACTATGCTTATGATTTTTAAACTTTCTTAATTTTTTTCCATTATTAAGAAAACCAAGATTATTCTACATAGACTTTTATTTTCTTTTTTCCCCACTTAACCTGCTGTATATTGAGCCTGTTTTAACCTCTTTAATATTTGTACACACTGCTTTTAACAGTTGTATAATGTTCTATTTAACAGGTATATTATTTATTTACCTGGCCCTCTATTATTGGACATATGTAGTATTTCTAGTTTTGCCATCATAAATATTGCTGAAGTAAGTATCTTTGAGCCAAATTTGTTTGCATTTCTGATTGTTACCTCAGGATAGATTTCTAGTAGGATTAATGGGCCAAATAATATGAATATTAAAAAGAATATTACTGGCCAAGTGCTGTGGCTCATGCCTGTATTCCCAGCATTCTGGGAGGCTGAGATGGGAGGATCACTTGAGCCCAGGAGTTCGAGACCAGCCTAAGCAACATAGGAAGATCCTATCTCTTAAAAAAAAAAAAAAAAGAAAAGAAAAAATATATATAGGCTGGGCCTGATGGCTCACATCTGTAATCCCAGCACTTTGAGAGGCTGAGGCAGCTGTATCACTTGAGGCCAGGAGTTTGAGACCAGCCTGGCCAACATGGCAAAACCTTCGTCTCCACTAAAAAATAAAAAAATTAGCCAGGTGTGGTGGCAGGTGCCTGTGATCCCAACTATTTGGGAGGATGAGGCATGAGAACTGATTGAATCTGGGAGGCAGAGATTGCAGTTAGCTGAGATTGCGCCACTGCACTTCAACCTGGGCGACACAGCGAGACTGTCTCAAAATAAATAAATAAAAATAAAATAAAATAAAATAAAATTTAAAAATATGGAAATTAGCTGGGCATGTCAATGTGTGCCTGTAGCTCCAGCTACTTGGGAGGCTGAGTTGGGAGGATCACCTGAGCCCAGAAGATCAAGGCTGCAGTGAGCTATGATAGCACCACCACACTCCAGCCTTGGCAACACAGACCCTGTCTTAAAAAATAAAAAAAAAAATTACCTATTGCCAGGCTATCCTCTAGATGGTTCTATCTTATGCTTCCCCCAACAGTGTAGAAGAGGAAAGCTAGGTACTTTTAACTACAGTTATGTGTTCACTCATGATGGAGATATGTTCTGAGAAAGATGATTTTGTCATTGTGGGAATGTCATACAGTGTATTCACACAGACCTAGACAGTATAACCTACTACACACCCAGGCTATATAGTATGGCCTATTGCTCCTAGGCTGCAAACCTGTAATGTTACTATACTGAATACCATAGGCGATTGTAACATAGTGGTATGGATTTGTCTGTCTAAACATATCTAAAAACTTCGAAAAGATCCAGTAACAATATGGTATAAAAGACAAAAAATGGTACACCTGTAGAAGGCACTTACCATGAATGGAGCCTGCAAGACTGGAAGTGGCTCTGGATGAGTCAGTGAGTGAGTGGTGAGTGTGAAGGCCTAGGGCACTTCTGTACACTACGGCAGACCTTGCGTACACTGTATACTTAGGCTACACTACCTTCATTTTTTAATATTTTTTTCTTCCATAAGTTAACCTTAGCTTACTGAAGCTTTTTTACTATAATTTTTAAACTTTTGAATCTTTTGTGACAACACTTAGCTTAAAACACAAACACATTGTAACTGCATAAAAATTGTTTCTTTGTTTTTTGTTTTGTTATGTTTTTTTCTTGAGACAAGAGTCTCGCTGGGTCTCCCTGGCTGGAGTGCAGTGGTGCAGTCTCGGCTCACTGCAACCTCCACCTCCCGGATTCAAGCAATTCTCCTGCCTCAGCCTCCCAACTAGCTGGGATTACAGGCGCTCACCACCTTGCCTGGCTAATTTTTTTATATTTTTGGTAGAGACGGGGTTTCACCATGTTGGCCAGGCTGGTTTTGAACTCCTGACCTCAAGTGATCTGCCCGCCCTGGCCTCCCAAAGTGCTAGGATTACAGGCATGAGCCACCATGCCTGGCCAAAAATTGTTTCTTCATATCCTTATTCTATAAGATTTTTTTTCTATGTTTTAAATACTTTTTTTATTTTTAAAGAAGCAACACCATTCAGTTCAGAACGCCTGTACTGACTTTGAGCTGATGGCCTCTGTCTGTAGGTTTCTAATTGGAAGTGAAATTTTTTCTATTTTTAAAACTTTTTATTTCATAGTTACTTTTTAAGCTTTTTTGTTAAAAATTAAGACACAAACACACACATTAGCCTAGGCCTATACAGGGTCAGGATCATCAGTATCCATCTTCTGCCTCCACATCTTGCCCAGTGGAAGGTCACATGGACATACCTGCCATGTGTGGAGCTGTCCTCTCCTATGGTCACAAGGCCTTCTGGAATGCCTCAGGGAGGACCTGCCTGCACCTGTTTGACAGTTAACATTTTTTTTTAATAAGTAGAAGGAATAGATGATAATGCTGAAAAGCATAGTATAGTAACTACATAAACCAGTAACTGTTATTTATGATCATTATCAAGTATTAAGTGCTGTACTTATAATTATACATGCTATACTTTTATATGACTGGCAGCGCAGTAGGTTTGTTTACACCAGCATCACCACAAACATGTGAATGATGCAGTGTACTATGATGTTACAATGGCACAGTGGCTATGATGTCACTAAGCAACAGGAATTTTTTAGCTCCATTACAGTCTTGTGGGGCCATTGTTAAATATGCAGTCCATCACTGAAACCCATGGCTGTGTGTGGTAGAAGGTTTCAGTTCATAAATACTAATTTATACTGCTGGTTTATGACTAATCCAGGAAACTGCATAATGATTAACAAATGCTACGATATAACCAAGTGAATTGCAAAGTCATCTACACCGGTATTAAAGTTCAACTCAGAAAGGACTGTTGGACTGTGTCTGTAGCCCTATGTAGAAGAGAAAGCCAAGGGCAAAGTTCCCACTCTCAAGAACCTTATCTTGTTAGGTCCATAAAAGGGTTTCTGGTGACGCAAAGCAGATATATAATCAGCAAAATGTGGTGTGCAGTTCAAATGAGTGCTTGTGCCAGAGATTAGTGGGGTGCCAGCTATCAGTTCTTCCACCCTGTCCCTGGAAGCAATCTGCTACCTCTGGGGCTGGCACAACCCAGGGTGTGGCTGCGGCTGCCTAGGGTGTGGCCACTGTGAACTGAGCTGCATCCCCTTCCTGGTGCACACCCACACACACAAAAGCTACTCTCTAAGAAATGGGAATATCTGCCTCTTCGCCTTGGTATCTTCAGAAAATAATGATTTAGCAAATGATAGTTTTTTTGAATGTTGATTTAATTCAGCTGATTCTTTCCTTGAAAGAGAAGATTTAACCATTTTTCAGCAACTATGACAGAGTTTTCTCTGTGTTCTGAATTCCTCTTTCTTAAGATTTCTCTTTCTGGATTAGTCATAAGCCAGTCTTTCCTAAATACATTCAGTTTCTTCCGTGGTTTCAGCAGATACTTTTGAGGGAAGACACGGAAACTTAAATTGGTTAGGTGCGTACTTTATACCAGACACTGTGCCAGATGATAGAGATGATCTCAGGTGTGTGTTCAGGGGAGGGGGCGTGTGGTGGTGGTCATTCTGAAAGACACCTGGAGTTGCAGCTCAAATCATTTATTCCGTAAGTATCTATGAGCGTGCACACTGTGCTTGGCATGGAAGATGCAGACAAACATGGTCCTGCTCTGTTTTAAGTGAAGGTTGTTATGGCGTATAAAGCAGGACACCTCACTTGGTAGGAGTGCAAGGCAGTGTCAGGGAGGGCCGCTGCTGCCCTTCACGCAGGCAGCTTTGCAGGCATTGCTCCTGCACCTATGCAGATGTGTCTGTGGCTCGTGCGGGGGGACCCTCAGGGAGAACAGGCACGCTGCTGCCCCAGGCACTTACACTGTCCCTGTGACTGAGTATGCATCCTCTGCAAACCATTGCTGTAGCTGGGTACCCTTACTGTGAATTCATTGCCTTTCCAAGGTCCTCATTGTTCCCGGCTCTGCTTGTCCTCATCCAGATTCATACGCCATACATACCTTAACAAGGTCTGAGGAGAGTAACTTTCACTAGGGTGCAAAGGCCCATCAGGTTTAACCTCACAGATTGCATTTATACTTTAAAAGAGGGGCTCAGTAGTAAATATTGATTTCTAATTGTAGATTCTAACTGTAGATTGTAGAGCAGTTGCTTTGCTGTGACAGAGACATCTATGCAAGAGACACTTCTCTATCTTGCCACTTACCTACCTTAACCTCTTAAAATTAAGAAAAATAGAAGTCAGTGACTAAGCCACCAAATTTGAATGTGTTGCCTGGGCTAGCTGGAGTGTTTTGGGGGAGAATTCTAAAACCTGCTCTGGTCTTAGCTCTGCCCTCATTTAATGAGCCTCTATTTCCTTTTCTATAAAGTGGAGCAAACAGGATTTTTGTGAAGAGTAAAAGTGAGCTGAAAAGTGCTGGACTGACACAAGGTAGCCCTGCACGTAGCCAGGGAGCCCAGCATCCTGTCCAAAGATTAGAGTCTGAAAGTTGACTCTGTTGATTTGCAAACTTTGACCTAAAGCAAATATGCTTAATTTTATTGTCCTTAAATTTTATTGCTTCTGACAGAGGCACCTTTTCTTTTAAGGCAGGGTCTTGCTCTATTGCCCCATGCTTCAATGCAGTGATGCAATCATAGCTAACCTCAGCCTCCTGGGCTCGGGCGATCCTCCCACCTCAGCCTCCTGAGTAGACATGAGAGTCTCCCTGTGTGGCCCAGGCTGGTCTCAAACTCCTGGCCTCAAGTGTTCCTTCCACCTTGGCCTCCCAAATTGTTGGGATTACAGGTGTGATCCACCGTGCCCAGGTGGCAGCTTTATTTTAAATGACCTGTTTGCCCCAAATGTGTTCAATTTAAGGGTAGGCTGGAGGTTCAGTCATTTTTATTTATTTTCAAAGAGGTGTTCGGAATTCACACTCTGTATTTCTTTTACTAACTACTGTGGCTCCCTCCTCATGCTGACTTTCTACACTTGGGAAGAGAATGTGGACAAGGAAGCTTGGAGGGAAGCCAGAGACTCCTTGCTCTGTGCAGCTGCCCAGACAGGCCAGGATCTGCTGACCTGTGGAGCCAGCCCGCTGCAGTGTGTGCCCCCAGCCCTGGGAGGAGCAGCAGGCCTGCCTCAGAGAGCAGCTCAGAGTGAAGACTGTAGAAGGGGAAAACTGATGAGAATTATCGTGAACCATGGTGGGAAGGAGGGGTTTTTAGAAGTTAGGCCTGTTAGGCTGGGTGCGGTGGCTCACGCCTGTAATCCCAGCATTTTGGGAGGCCAAGGTGGGTGGATCATCTGAGCTCAGGAGTTCGAGAATAGCCTGGCCAACACGGCGAAACCCCGTCTCTACTAAAAATACAAAAATTAGCTGGGTGTGGTGGCCGCGTCTGTAATCCCAGCTATTCGGGAGGCTGAGGCAGGAGAATCACTTGAATTCGGGAGATGGCGCTTGCAGTGAGTTGAGATCATGCCACTGCACTCCGGCCTGGGCGACAAGAGCGAAACTCTATCTCAAAAAAAAAAAAAAAAAAAAGGAAGTTAGGCCTATTTTGCTGAGCTAAGAGAAACTTACTTTTAATGAACTGAGCTGCATGCCTACCCCAAATTCTGTTTTAAGGAAGATGCTCCGACCACGGTGTCAGTTTGACTCTAAATTTTCAAGTGATACTGAAAGGGAATATTGGAACCAAATGAATCTGAATGGGGGTCCCAGGTCTGTCACTGTCTGTTTTACACCTTGGAAACATTACTTAACCTCTTTTGAAAATAAGGATTTACCATCTTATTGGTTGGTTTGTTAGGACGATTAGATACATTCCAGAGCAGGGTAACCCTCCTAAGTTAAAAGCAGGGATTGAAGCCAGGCAGTTACCAGGGATGGAAATTGTAGAGCTGAAGGCAGAACGCACACCGGAGCTGCTGGCTCGTGGAGGCCTTGCCCACCATAGGCAGCCCACGAGCGATCCCTTGAAACATGCTCCCCGCTCCTTTGGGCCCCGTCATGCTCTGGCCCTTCTTCCATCTGGTGGTCAGAGCTCAGAGCGGTTGGAGGGGCAGCACCAATTTACCATGGGATTGTTTTCACTCCCACCTGCCAAGTTCTGTTCTTGCTGCCCAGTCCCTTTCTTTCTTTCTCTCCTTTCCTCCAGGGGCAGGAGAATAACTTAGCTGAAAACGCTGAACAATGGGAAATGAGCTGGGATTAGCTTTTTCTCCAAACATTTTACCATGAAACATTTCAAACATACAGAAAAGTTGAAAGAATCGGACATTGACTGTCCGTATAGCTAACACCTAGAATCCACAACTGATACTTTGCTGTATGGATTTGCATCATCCTTTTAAAATGCATTTCAAAATCAGTCGCAGCCATCAGAACTCTACATGGGGCTAGTTTTGAAGTGATGATTTGTTGGGCAATCTGAGTTCTTAGGAGCTGCCCAAAGCCTCAGAGGCTCAGGAGCCATGCTCTGCTTTCAAAGTACTCAGCCTGGGCCTTCCCCTACCTGTGTGAGATGTCTGCTGCTGCACCTGCACATGCCCCAGGGTCGAAAGGAGGCCTCGGGGGTCCTGCGCTCACAGTGTCCCCCATGCCTGAAGGCAAAAAACTTGGAATCACTTATGCATATACTATTTTGGATGCTTGGTTTCTTGCTTGCTTTCTCTCTGTCTCTCTCTCTCCCCCCTCCACCTTTCCCCTTCCCTCTCTCTCTCTCCCCTCCCTCTCTTTCCTTCTCCATCCCTCTTTCCCACCAAGCTCTGCTCCCCTCACTCCCTCCCTCCCCCTCCCAATGTAATGTACACTTTAGCATTTTACCATGTTAAATATTTTTTCAATCATGTGATTTTTGTTGGCTATATTTTTCTACAGCAATGACTACTGCAGTGATGTAGATAAATCTCATAATGTTGATCAGAATCTCCCAGGCACAAAAGAGAAAAAAAGATACATGATTGTATACTTTTCTGTGTATAGACTGCATAGTTGAGTAATTTTTAAATTATTTTATATGGTACTGTCTCTGATGACTTCTTAGAAACATCAGATTGACTCACACCTTTTTTTGGTCTCTATTTATGCATTTCCCATTAATAAAGCATGCTGCTCCCTAAGGCTTCACACCATGAAATAGCCACAGTGCTGGGGGCTGTCCCAACATGTTCTTTCTTCCACAGACGCAAGATGGCTGTCCTCTCTAAGGAATATGGTTTTGTGCTTCTAACTGGTGCTGCCAGCTTTATAATGGTGGCCCACCTAGCCATCAATGTTTCCAAGGCCCGCAAGAAGTACAAAGTGGAGGTAAGTGGGAACACAAGCTGGTACCCTTGTAGGTTTGTCTGGGGGCCACAGGCTTAGCCAAGAACTTGTTTTCAGCCATGGAGGGAGAGGCAAGGAGTTAGTTGTGAAAAGTGGCAGTTTCAGGACTGGATCTATTAGCGATTCTGCTTCTTCGTGGTGGGAAAGAGGCAAGAAATATGGGGCCCTGCTAGGGAGTAGTTTCCATCTTGTTTGACTTTGTCTCTTCTGTAGAAAGACCAGGTATGCTGGGATTCCAATAGTACACTTTTGGCTGGAGCTATTTGCTAGGAAGAGTCACTGTATTTTCTACAGTGGGTTAAATAGCAACATTGTTTCATGGTGTGCCACTTTAAAAATGATGTTGTAAGATGATTTTCCTGTTTTCCAAGTAGAAAAGAGGTATGTGGTGTTGAGATTAGCCTGGACTTAGACATAGGAAGGTGGTCTATTAAATACTTCCTTTAGTTTTAGATGATGTACAAGGGATAATTACTAAGGTTGTCCCTGGTGAGCAATTTTAAATGTCTGTTTCTGTTTAGCAACTTAATAATTAAACTCCCTTACTAGAGCTTCTTTTAAGTTTTTATATTTAGTTTCTTTTTTTTTTTTTTCCTTCCAATGGACACTTCCATTAAGATTCTCACACACTCAATTTCTGTTCTTCTATTAAGGGAAATCTTAAAAGGATGTGGTATTTGGTGACTCTTAGGAAGGCTCTATTTCCCTACGGTATCTTTGTAATGCATCTGAAATCCACCGTTGATGCTTAACGTCAATGAAAAGCAGAGTTTGGCACAAAGCTGCCTCTTTCCCTTGTGCAGCTACAGCGCAGACATACATTCTTATTCCTGGATATTTAATAGAAACATTGAATCTGTGTCTGAGAATTGAGACCCTTGTCACTGTAAATAAGCAGAAATCGAATGGTCATCTATCAAGGGTGTGAAAGAAGATACTTTGGAATATACTATTTTTAAGGTTGATTTTAACTTTCAACACTGAATGCTACTCTTGACCATCTAATCAGTATGTGCTTTGTTGTGACAGTATCCTACCATGTACAGCACGGACCCTGAAAATGGGCACATCTTCAACTGCATTCAGCGAGCCCACCAGAACACGTGAGTGTCGGCCCTGCCGGGCACCAAAGACATCTGCAGAGTGGGTGTTTTCCGTCTAACACCTCAGCCCTTAGTGCGCTGTGTCTGCTGAGTCATAGTGACGGTGATAATCATGGGCACCTCATTAAAAGTCTTCAAAAATTATGTATGTGAACACATTGACTATTAAGCAAACTGAAGAGTGGTTGGAATGGTGGGATTTCTGGATATTCTTTTCAAAAAATGTCTTCATGGTTGCATTACCTGCTACAGTTTTGCAGCATGACCCATCTAAACTGATGTTGACTCTCCCAGGCCTAGGGAGTAAAGAGGTTTTGAATGCTGTAAGGAAACCCACTGTGACTCACCAGGACCTTCCACTTCCATTGGTTAGATGTGAGGTCCTTTTACTCAGCATGTTCCAAGTGACCTCTAATCCCATGCGGAGCAAAGGAGGGTGGATGTTAGTGACCAGGTCTTCTCCCTGCAGTCAGTGTTTATTTTTGCCCCCAAGCGTCTAACTTGGCAAGGAAGATGTAAAGATTCATAGTGCTGGCCGGGTGAGGTGGGCTCACATCTGTAATCCCAGCACTTTGGGAGGCTGAGGTGGGTGGATCACTTGAGGTCAGGAGTTGGAGACCAGCTTGGCCAGCATGGCAAAACCCCATCTCTACAAAACTTAGCCAGGCGTGGTGGCAGGCACTTGTAATCCCGGCTACTCAGGAAGCTGAGGCACGAGAATCACTTGAACCCGGGAGGCGGAGGTTGCAGTGAGCCAAGATTGCGCCACTGCACTCCAGCCTGGGCGACAGAGAGACTTCATCTTTTCTTTAAAAAAAAAAAAAAAAAAAAAAGATTCATAATTCTACACAGGCATACTTAAAAAGGGCACTTTTTAAAAGTTTCTTTCTGTCAATTCCAGGTTGGAAGTGTATCCTCCCTTCTTATTTTTTCTAGCTGTTGGAGGTGTTTACCACCCGGTAAGTTTTCCAGGAGGTGTCCATCTGTTTGGATGTAGTTCACTGAGCTATTATCGGGGACAGAAGGAGGAAATAAACATGCAATGAATATCTTCAGTGTCTAGGCACCGTATATTTAAAAGGATTTTATTCAATTATTTCTTACAGAGTTCTTTAAAGTAGGTGGGATTTTCCTCATATTTTACAGATAAGGTAAAGCCTCTCAGATACTATTTAAACTTCACGAGGTCAAATAGCTACAGAGTAGAAGGATTAGAATTTGAACCCAGGTCTGTCTGGTTCTAAGTTTCATGTCTATAAGAGTTCATTTGTTGTATTAATTCATTCACACAGCAAACTGTCACTCACCACCTGGGGTAAAGCAGTGATCAAAGCAGACAAAGACCCCTGGTTTCGTAGAGCTTGCCTTTTTGTTGTAGGGGATGGGGTGGTCGCAGACAAAAAGCAAAACCTAAGTAAATGACATCATGTGTTAGGAGGTGGTGAGTGCAGAGAAGAAAACAAAGCAGCAAAGGTGGAAAAGGGGGTATGGAGTGGGATAATTTTGAATCGGGTGGTCAGGGAGGGGGGCTTTGCTGAGATGATAGTTAAGCAAGTGTAAAAGGAGGTGAGGGAGCAGGTGCTGCATGTGTCTCCCAACCTCCAGCCAGAAGACAAGCAAGGCCCGAGGCAGGCACCTGTCTGGTTTGTTTGGTGAGCAGTGAGAAGCCAGTGGAGCCAGGAGAGGGTCAGCAACAGAGGGCAGAGGGGTGAGGAGGCAGATCACCAGGGCCTTGCAGGCCTCTGCAGTATAGATAGCCCTGTGGGCTGGAGATGTAGTCTGCACTTAAACATATCTAAATAAAGCAAATGTATCTGCCTCTAATTAATTGTCATTTGGGTCTTGTCTTGGACAGAAGTGCTCCCTTTTCCGAGGCCAGATTATCTCCTGAAATTGAGTCCTGACCAGAGTGGTGCCCCTTCAGACTTCTGGTGCTAAGCCTTTCCTAACCATCTGGTCCACACCTGAATGCCTGGTACTTTTGTTAAAAAGCTGCCAGAGTGGCACATCTACTGCTCATGACCTTGAAGGCCTGCATTTTTTTTCAAAGAAACATCTACTGCTCTTGTGTCTCTTAGGAAAGGGTATCTTTCTGGTGCCTCTCAAGACCCCCATTCCTAGCAAGTGACTAGACTAGCTGGTCTGAATAGCCCAGGTCTCTAGATTAGGCCTCATTTGGTGTCCCCACTCCATCCCCATTCCTAGCTCACATCCCTGGACCCCATTCCTTGTGGGTCGTTCTGAAAAATAAGAGCTAGTCTGGGGACAAGCACCTAACAATTGTTCCTAGGTTGCCAGTCATTAGGCAACATTATAGTAAAGAAGGGCCTGGCAGAGGCTAGAGCTGCTACATCGTGACTTGAGGGACTGGCGTTTGTTTTCATTTGTTTCACCCTCCTGTTGATATTTAACGTTACCCAAAGTCAACTCAAACAAACAAAGACCCCGATGCAGTAACCAGTAACCTTTTCCCTACCAGTAGCACTGCTGAGTGGGAAAGACACTGGGGAAGGTGGCCTTCTCACACGCTCTCTTCTGTGTTCTCTCCTTGCTTTTCTTAACCAAAGAAGTCACCCCAGCATGGCAGCCAAAGGGATGGATTTTTCATCTAAGTTTTTATTCTCTCTGCTCAAGGGCATTGGGAACAGGGAGACTTTTCTCTCAAAGACCATGTATTCTGGGGTTCACAATACAAGAAGCTCTCCCCCTCTTTCTAGTGGAGCTACACCCCTAGTGTAGCCTGCAGAACCACCTGCACCCATCCCTGCCAGTGACTGACTTTACATAGAACAGCAGCTGAGTCTTCAGTCAGTCTCATGCTCAGAGGCCCATTTGAGAAAACGGCATTTCCCCTAGTCCTGACTTTGGGGCAGTTCCCTTTTCTGGCTTGCCCTGAGACCGCCTGGCCCACATGTCCTTCTCTTGCTCTAGCACAAGTTCCCCAAGATGCCCAGGGCAAGAGGGGGGATTCCTTCCATCCCACCTGTCTAGGAGAAGGCCAGTACTCATCTCTGAGGTCCACAAGCCAAGCCAGTCATAGAAGAATCACAGATATTTTATTTTCCTGACTGAAACTAAGTTAATTCTACCTAGTTTGGGTGGGGAGTGGTTAGCCAAACCATGAAATTACTAACTTTTTGCTAACATATTGTGTAATCAACCCTAGATGTTAATAAAGGTTTGCTTGTTTGTTTCATGCAAATACTAATGTAGCCCTTTTTTCTTAGCGTATAGCTTCCGGCCTGGGCTTGGCCTGGATTGTTGGACGAGTTCTTTATGCTTATGGCTATTACACAGGAGGTTAGTACATATTGACATTTGCCAAGGAAACAAATTTTAAATTTTAAATCCTATGCTGGCCAGGCACAGTGGCTTACACCTATAATCCCAGCACTTTGGGAGGCCAAGGAAGGCAGATTGTTTGAGCTCAGGAGTTGGGTACCAGCCTCTGCAATGTGGTGAAACCCTGTCTCTACAAAAAATACAAAAATTAGCCGGATCTGGTGGTGCACACCTGTAGTCCCAGCTATTTGGGAGACTGAGGTGGAATGATTGCTTCAGCCCAGAAGTTTCAGGCTGCTGTGAGCCATGATTACACTACTATACTCCAGCCTGGGAGACAGAGCAAGATCCTGTCTCAAAAAAATAAAATAAAATCTTATGCTACTGTATTTTTCTTCTTGGGAATTCGAGAAAAGGGGAAGTCACTTGATATTTAGGTAAAAGGTCTGTTTTCTTTTTTTTTTTCTTTTGTAACAAAACTTACTTTTATTGAGCATTTTCTATGTGCCAACCACTATAAGAACTTTGCATATGTTATTTAACCTTACAACAATTCTGTAATATAGATACTGCATTTTACAAATTAGGAAACTGGGACTCAGCATGATTAAAGCTGTAGGTCACAGAGCTACTAAGCATAAACTAGTAAACTAGGAATCAAATCCATGCAGTTCAACTCCAGAGCCTCATCATTACTATACCTGCTATAATCTGAGTAAGGAGGAGGAAAAGCCATTTTTGGCTGTATTTCTTTGAAAGAGAGGCAACTCCTTCCAAAGGTCCTGGAGCAAAGTTGCTGTAATTATTATCCCGTAATTTTCTAAGATCCAGGCAATACTACTGTGGCACATTACTTGGCATGTGGTATCTGACTTGCCAACAGCTTCAGGCAAAAGAGTTAGTTAACCTCCTAAGGCCAGTTTGTCTAATGTACAACCTCAGATGCCATGACAGAATGACTTGCGAATGTTGAAAGCGTCGTAATTCTGGAGCACTCCTGGTAACTTGTTCTTTCTTCTTTTTCAGAACCCAGCAAACGTAGTCGAGGAGCCCTGGGGTCCATCGCCCTCCTGGGCTTGGTGGGCACAACCGTGTGCTCTGCTTTCCAGCATCTTGGTTGGGTTAAAAGTGGCTTGGGCAGTGGATCCAAATGCTGCCATTAAAGAATTTTAGGGGTTTAAAAACTCTTATTCATTTTAAATGACTTACCTTTATTTCCAGTTACATTTTTTTTTTTCTAAATATAATAAAAACTTACCTGGCGTCAGCCTCATACCTAAAACTCCTGACTCTTACTACTCATTTCCGTTTGAGTCTGTATCTGAAATCAGTAGCTAGTTCTACTAGATGAGAGAGGAGCCACAAGCAGTGCACCCTCTCCTCATCCTTCCAGCACATGTTTCTGTAGTATGTGAGGTTGAGAAAAAGTCTGATTGTAGTGATGTATGTATAGTCATGCCACAGTGGTGAAAAATTAAAGAAAAATATTTTAGCTCTCAGGATATGCTATTATCACTTGCTACAGATACTTAGGATAACAGTAAAGATCTTTTTAAAAAAATCTCAGCTGTGACAGTGGCTTACTCCTGCAATCCCAGCACTTTGAAAGGAGGCGGAGGCCAAAGGAACGCTTGAGCCCAAAAGTTCAAGATCAGCCTGGGCAACATGGCAAAACCTCAGCTCTACAAAAAAAAAAAAAAAAAAAAAAATACAAGAGTTAGGCAGGTATGATGGCACATGTCTGTAGTCCCAGCTACTTGGGAGGCTAAGGTGGGAGGATCACTTGAGCCCAGGATGTCAAGGCTATAGTGAGTTATGATCACACTGCTACACTCCAGCATGGGTGACAGAGCAAGACCCTGTCTCAAATAAATACAAATTAAGTTTCTATTAAAGATTGTTTCTGTTGCTTAAAAACTAAAGCAGTAGACTAAGATGAAACTTAACAGAGATGAATGTAACTTTCTACATTTAGAAATAAAGATCTGACTGCCTAGGTACAAATGAGGAAGACTTAGAAGATTTCAGCTGGTTTAGAGAACACTGCCAAGTTGGCAGTATAACATAGTTACTCCAAAACACTGATGTGGCCATAAACTACCTTAAAAGGAAATATAGTGTCTAGACCTGCGCTGCCCGATTGGCCACATGTGGCCACCTAAATTTAAATTGATAAAATGTAAATAAAAGAGCAGTTCTTCAGTTGCACTAGCGCTTTTTCAAATGCTCAATAGCCTTTGAGGATGAGAGACAGTATTTGAACCCAGTCCTGACTCTAAAATCCATGCATTTTCCATTGTAGCAGTTTATTGCTTAAGCTCCAAAGATGAAGCATTTAAGGATGGAATGCCATGGCCAGCCATTGAAGATGGTCAGCCTTGGCCAAATGGCCACCTGGAGCCCTTGGGGCATTTGATGAGGCTGGACCAGACCAGCACACACTCCAGTGTTAGTTCATGAGAAAGTTTCACCAGTGGAGTAAAATAAGGAAAATGAGGACTGTTTTTCATAAAGCTTTTACTTGTATTTTTTACATTAAAACGTTCTTTATGAAATGCTGGTGATGATGAATGGTAGGGATTTTTGGTCCTGGCTTGAAAAAATGATGTAATTGAGAATTTACAATAAGACACGGTTTTGGTTTTTGCTTCGTAAGAAACACATTTAGAGAGGTCAGAGAACTTGCCGAGGTTTCCTTTCTCACTGCACAAAGAACAGCAGGCATCAGTGAAGCAGGGCAGGGAAGATCTGGAGATGAAGCTGGCTTTTCACCTTTAAAAGTCTTAACAGGGTATAATTTTCAAACTACAGATGGTCCCCAACTTCTGACAGTTCGACTTAACAATTTTTTAATATTATGATGGTGCAAAAGCAAGACTCAGGCTGGGCATGATGGCTCATGCCTGTAATTCCAACTCTTTGGGAGGCCAAGGCGGGCAGATCACCTGAGGTCAGGAGTTCGAGACCAGCCTGGCCAAAATGATGAAAACCCATCTCTACTAAAGATACAAAAATTAGCCAGGTGTGATGGTGCGCGCCTGTAATCTCAGCAACTTGGGAGGCTGAGACAGGAGAATCACTTGAACCCAGGAGGCAGAATGTGCAGTGAGCCAAGATCACACCACTGCACTCCAGCATGAGTGACAGAGCAAGACTGTCTCAAAAAAAAAAAAAGCAATACTCATTCAGTAGAAATCATACTTTGAGTACCAATACATTGTTTTTGACTTTCAGTATCCAATAAGTTATATGAGATATTCAACACTTCATTATAAAAGAGGCTTTGTGTCAGATGATTTTGCTCAACTGTTGGCTAATGTAAGAGTTCAGAGCATGTTTAAGGTCACTAGGCTAAGCCACGATGTTCGGTAGGTTAGGTGTATTAAATGCAATTTCAGCTTACAATATTTGCAACGTGTGTTGGATTTCTCAGGATGTAGCCCCATCATAAGTCGAGCGTCTGTAATGTGATCCCAGTTTGTCATTTTGCTGTTGCACACTGGACTTAGATGGAGTTTTGTAAGGAAGCTCAGTACATAAAGGGCGCTGTGGTTGAAGTGCAGAACTGAGAGCTCTGCCTTTCAGTGCCCTACTTCCCCACTCACTGCACTTCCAGGGAACCCTAGGGCTTGGCAGAATCCAGTTGGTAAAGGCTGCTTAGAGAATAACTCTTACAAGCTAGTCCCTTGTCTTGTGGGGAAAAACTTGGCATAAGTATTTCTACCATTAACTACTAATCTATTGGCAGTGTACATTCCAAACAGTCCATTTATGTGTATAAGGGAAACACATGCTGAGTTTTGCTAGATGAAAATCAGACAGCCATGCCAGCCTATAAATGCCTAATTGAGCCATAGTGAACCTTAAGTATTCCCACCTTCAGGTGCCTGTGTGCCCTTGGGCAAGCTTATTAGCCTCCCTAAGCCTCAGCTTACACAGCTGTAAGTTGGAGATAATGAAAATACTTATCATATAAAGTTCGTGAGGATCAAACGGTAATGCATGCACAGTGCCTACCAGGGGTCTTGTAGCCACGCAAATTGTGGTAGGAAGCACGAGAGCCACCTGCTGGTGTAGCTCGTTCAGCAAAAGTCAGCAACCAGGTTATCTTCTTTATGTTCTAAGGACCCACAGTTTGCCCAGTTTTCTGTTTCATCCCTAGTAACACTCGCCTCCAAAGATGCTCTCCTAACTTAATAAAAAACTGAGTAGTCTCTCAGTTCCTTTCCTCTTAAACAGCACTATCCAACAGAACCTTCTGACATGATGGAAATATTCTGTCGGCACTGTCCAATAAAGTGTAACCCCTACCCATGTGTGGCTGAGCTCAGTGTGGCTACAGCAACTGATGAGTTGAAGTTTTAGATTTAAGTAGATGCATATGGCTAAGGTTACTATACTTGGATAGCACAGCTCTTAAAGCAGCAGTTTTCAACCTTGGCTACCTGTTAAGCTCATCTGGGTGCCTTTTAAGAATCCAGGCCAGGCGTGGTGGCTCATGCCTGTAATCTCAGCACTTTGGGAGGCCGAGGCAGGTGGATCACCTGAGGTTGGAAGTTTGAGACCAGCCTGACCAACTTAGAAAAACCCCGTCTCTACTAAAAATACAAAATTAGCCAGGTGTGGTGGCGCATGCCTGTAATCCCAGCTATCGGGAGGCTGAGACAGGAAAATTGCTTGAATCCAGGAGGCGGAGGTTGCAGTGAGCCACGATCGTGCCATTGCACTCCAGCCTGGGCAACAAGAGCGAAAGGAGTGAAACTCCATCTCAAAAAAAAAAAAAAAAAAAAAAAAAATCCAGATGCCCAGATCAATTAAATGAGAATCTTGGTATTTTCAGAGCTCTCACTGGGCAATTCTAATGTGCAGTGAAAGTGGAGAACCATTGCTCTAAAAGCAGTACTTGGCAGACTCATGCTTATGAGTCACCCGAGGATCTTGTTAAAATGCAGATTCCGATTCATAGGTCTGAAGAGGGAAATGAGAGTCTTCATTTCTGTTTTTGGAGACAGGGTCTCACCCTGTTGCCCAAGCTGAGTGCAGTCGGGCATGATCCCAGCTCACTGCAACTCAAACTCCTGGGCTCAAGTGTTCCTCCTGCCTCAGCCTCCCACGTAGCTGTGACTACACATTTGGGCTGCCACACTCCTTTTTTAAAAATTTATTTGTAGAGATGGGGTCTTACTATGTTGCCCAGGCTGGTCTCAAACTCCTAGCCTCAAACAATTCTCCCACCTTGGCCTCCCAAACTGTTGCGATTATAGGCGTGGGCCCTAAATGTCCTTTAAGTGTTCTTCTAAGAGGGAGGCAAAGGGAAGTTTGACTACACAGGGAAGAAGGCAGCAAGGGCAGGGAGAGATTCTGAAGATGCTAAGCTGGTGGCATCTAAGAGGAGGGGGACACGAGCCAAGGAATGCAAGAAGTGCCGCTCTAGAAGCTGGAAAAGGATTCTCTCCTACGGCCTCTTCAAGGAGTGTGGCCCTGACAACCTCTTGGTTTTGGCCACGTGAAACCATTTTGGGATTTCTGACTTCCAGAACTGCAAGATAATAAATTTGTGTTGTTTTAAGCTAAGTTGGCAGTAATTTGTTATAGCAAGCATAGGAAACATATACTGGGTTCAGTTCTAGGAAACAGAGAGGGTAGCAGAAAGCACAGGAATTGGAGACTCACATCTGGCTTGAAGTTGCCAACTTCCAGACTTGCTGATGTGGAAGACAAAGTTTTTCCTCTGCTCTCATACAACAATCAACACAGAAGACTTCTGTGACCAAATGTTGGAGTTTTCTGTTCACACACCAAGCAGGCAAATCAGTTCTGCAGTGGACACCAGCTGGGCATCCTCCAATTCAATTCTCACTATCTACCTGGAGATAGCATCAGATCCCACAGGTTGAGGGCTCAGTCCAAGACTGCCCCTGACTCCAACCAGCTGCAAGTCCAAGCTTCTGGAACTCGACTGACTGGCTTCAAGTTGAGGTTCGATTAATTTGCTACAGTGGCTCACAGAACTCAGAAATGCATTTACTAGTTTATTATAAAGAATATCCTAGGCCAGGTGCAGTGGCTCATGCCCATAATCCCAGCACTTTGGGAGGCCAAGGTTGGACGATCACTTGAGCCCAGGAGTTCAAGACCAGCCTGGGCAACATGGTGAAACCCTTTCTCTACAGAAAATAGAAAAATTAGCTAGGCCTGGTGCCACACACCTGTAGTCCCAGCTACTGGGGAGGCTGAGAGGTGGGAGGTTCACTTGAACCCAGGAAGGTCGAGGCTGCAGTGAGCTATGATCACACCACTGTACTTTCATTCGGTGATGTGACAGAGCAAGACCCCAGGTGATGGAGTGAGACCCTGTTTCTGGGAAAAAAAAAAGTATTTTAAAGGACACAAATAAACAACTAAATGAAGGGATACATACAGCCAGGTCTGGAAGGCTCCCAAGCACAGGAGCCTCTGTTCCCGTGGAGTTGGGGTGCACCACCTTCCTGGCACCTGCACGTGTTCTTATTCACCTTCCTGTAAGCCCCCACATGTTCAGCTCTCCAGAAGCTCCCTGAAGCCTGTCCTCTTGGGCCTCTTAGACTTCATTAGAGAGGCATGACTGAAACACGGACACCATGTAGAAATGTGACTGGATAAAGGGGTATGATCTAATACAAAGGAGGCTGAGTGGGGAAACCCAGCAGGCCTGTCTTCAGATTCCTGGCTTCTCTGTGTGGCAATTTTTCCTGCAGGACAGCAGGCAGGACCCCTTCTGAAATGGGAGTGTTAGGACCCGTAATCAGAAAAGTGGTGGAAGATTGGAGCCCTGCCTTGGGCAGGTGAAAAGGAGGACAGAAGGTCAGAGAGGGACATTCTGTTTTCTGAGGCCTGAAGTGCCCCAACATTATAACAAAAAACCATACCAAGGGAGTTATGAGCCAGGAACCATGGATGAAAAGATACATAATTTTATATAGAGGCATAAAATATCACACTTGCCTGGGACCAAGATGTCTCCAAATCTGTTTCTTCATTTGAAAATCAGGGATAATCCCTTTCTTAGGCTTAGTGTGAGTAATAAATGAGAAGGAGTGTAGCAGTAGGAACACAGTGAGTACTTAAATATTGCTTCCCTTTCCCCTGCTGTTTTCTCTTGCAGAGGTGTCTAATCATTTGGCTTCCCTGGGCCACACTGGAAGAATTGTCTTGGGCCACACATAAAATACACTAACGATAGTCGATGAGCTAAAAGAAAAAAAAAAAAATCGCAAAAAAAAAAAATCTCGTTTTAAGGAAGTTTACAAATTTGTGTTTGGCTGCATTCAAAGCTGTCCCAGGCTGCATATGGACCGTGGGCTGCAGACTGGACAAGCTTGCTTTAGAGGGACTATCAGAAACTTATCTTCTTCCAGGCAGCTCCTACTGCTTAAGGTGCACAGGATCCCCTCGGACACAGGGTAAGATAACGCTATTGGCTTTGTCCAGTATCACATATGTATCCTCTGTGCAAAGAAACACCAAGAAAGGCTGATTTGGTTGTTCTTATGCTCTAAAACTACAGTACTTGCTCATCATAATACATAACTAGATCCAGGCCCAGTGACAACAAGCATCCCTTATCTCTGACTACTAAATTAGCTATGATTTATAAACTCTTCTCCTGAAAGGAAGAGAAGGGGGCAGAGTGAGGCATGACTGCAATAGTCTGAAAAGCCACAGTGATCTGACAACTCTTCAGGGACAGGCACTGCTTATCCAGGTGAGAATGCACACGGAGCCTGAATGCTTACCTGGACCATAAAAAGTTCATCACTGCAACCAAACCCGTCCTTTTGTTCTTACTGCAAAGATCAAATCCCCCTGCCCCTGTGCTTTTAACATCAGCCCTATCCTCTGTCCTCCTATAACCTCAAGATATGTTTAGTTTCAAAACACGAAAGCAAAAGAATTAGCAGTGTGATTTATTTTAATTTCACCATATTACATTAGCGTACAAATAATTTGTACATTTAAAGGGTAGCTCTGCTGGTGTAAGACAGCAGGCTGTAGTTCAAGGACCCAAGATAGGGAGATAGGTTTCCTCTATTGCAGTAGTGAACAGAGACAAAGTGCTTACTAGGCAAGTTAACACTCACACAGAATTTGACCCCGTCTATTATCTAATCCCCTCCCTATCCCGGTTATCAGCTTTCTCAATGAAATGACAAGGGGATATAGCTTAAAAGAAAGTCAATGAGCTGAAATCATCTCTATTGATTCTACCAGGAACCTACAAAGGAACAAGGTGTTTTTTTTTTTTGTTGTTGTTGTTGTTGTTGTTTTTCAAGACTAGTCAAGTGAAGCAGTGGGAATGGAGAAGGAACAAAGAAATCTAGAAACTGGTTGTGATCAATTAGTTGTAAATACCACTGCACTTGGATCAGCCAGGAACAAGTTCTTTGAAATACGCCAGAGAATTAACATTGTCAGTGGGCCAAATGTGTGGAAGATGTATTATCCCAGTCCCGTTTCCTGCTCTCTAGAAGTATGTTACTGGCTCTTAAAAGATTTCACAAAAATATACTTTGAGGAGAATGCCAACTTTCTTGATTACTATCTACAAGGCACTTAATGCACATTTTCAGTGACGAAGCTGATGGACAGAGAAAGAGTAACATGAACCATTCTCTTATCCTGAATGCCAAAATTCTGAATTTAAAAATAACATTCAGTTGTACTGCCTCTGTAAACAGGGCCAATTCGCATCATTCCACAGCCTGGCCATGTCAGTAGGTTTCACTGCAGGTTTTCAAAAAGCAGATTCCACATCACCCATCTCCACACACACAGTCTTCAGTTGTGAATAATATTCAATTGTCACACGGCCGTTCTCTCTGCCAAATCCTGAAAGGAGGAGAAGCGGTCAGGTTGAGCCATCACAACAATAGTCTGAACAGTCACAATGATCTTCAAAGGGCTAAGGAAGAATATAGAACCTAAGTGTTTTGGAATAAAGTCCTCAATCCACATATTAGCTATGAATGGAGTTAGGCATGGGGAAAATGACCCACTGGCCTTTGGGGATGGGGACAGGGAAATATACAGGTCTTCTTTCTTACCAATATGAATCTTAATTTCAGGTATCTACTGTTCTGGGTTGAGGTCTGAAAAATGCTCAGATTTTGTATCAAGTGTTAAAGGCAATCTCTACAACAATCAACCTGACACCCTTGAAAACTGATGCTAATTTAAAACTTAACTCTACACAATAGGCTTATTCACCATTTCTTATATACCTGTAGGAGCAAACTACTAACTTAACCTACCCACTCATGTTGGGGAGGGGGCACTGAAGGTCCCTCTGATTACTCAGAGTCCAAGACACTGCCCAATTACTAGTGGATAAAGTTACTGTGCTAAAAGGGTAGTATCCCACCCTTGGCCCTGCCTGTACACCCTGCGCTGGACTTAGGCAGGCTCTGCCTTCTAAGGGCAAGGCTGAGGTCCCAAATATGTGCATTTCCAGGGAGCACCACTCAAATGGTATCACACACAAAGGTCCTGGGAAGACCTTGCTCTGTGTTTTGTTGCTTTCCACATCCCCTCAGCACACAGCTGGTCAGGCCTGTTAGGCCCGGTGCTGCTCTGCATGTCTGGTCATCTTTCTCGCTCTCTCATTCGACATAGCATGGTCTGGTCCAAAGGAAAGGGAAAGTTAGGAGGCCCTCCAAAGGCCTAACCTGCTGATTCCAAACAAATAATTCCCTGCACTGAGGGACTATCAGAAACTTAACATGTAACGTTATATGTTACATGTTGTTAAGATGGCACCTTGGTTCCCACCTGCACTTGTGCCTGTATGTACGACTCCTCTGAGTACCCCACAGGGACAAATAAGACTGTTAAATTAACACCCACCATCTCATCAGTGTTCATCAGGGTTTATACATTTGCCAACACTGTGATGGCTGTAAATATTTCCCACAGAAACTAGAGGTCAGACTCTTAGAATGATGCCTCAACAAAGCCCAAACCAATTTTCACTCTAGAAGAACAGCATGAGAAATATGTAAATGAATATTTACAGGCAACAAACTCCAAAGGTTCTGGCTATACTCCTGATGCCTCAAACCCTCTCCTGATATACCAGACTTATAAATTTGTATGCTGTGGTAACATATGTCTGACTATAGAATAAACGAAATGAATGAGCAGTGGCTAAGGAAACACACTCCCGTATGCCATCGAGGGTAATGAAAACAATAATAATTGATTGCTGAATGATAAATTTAAAGATTTTAATTTGATATAACAGAGGAAACAAAGTTACTGAGATATTACTTTAGAGACACTTTACCTAAACGGAATCTAAAACCTCCACAGTGGATGATGATGGACATCCTGATACGGAACCCCTAAGGGAGTGATTTTATTTTATGCTTACAGCAATCACAGGCTGTGCAGAAAGAGTATTCTACCCACAAGACAAACCTTTTTGAGATATCTATCAGCAGTTCACAAGCCAGGCTATATGTCAGAACCCTCTGGAAAGATTTAGGGAGTGTTGGGTAGGGGAAGATGCTTGACTTCCATTCCCAGAGACTGCCACAGTGGATCTGGGAAAGGACCAGGAACCTGTATTTCCTCAGGTGATTCTTATCTGCAGACAGGTTTAGGAATACTGGTTTGTAAGGTCTGCATTACGACCTATCTCTAGAGACCTGGTTTGCATTCACACCTCCCAGCTCCTCACCTGACTTCTTATATCCACCAAAGGGCAACTCCACTGGGCTGACATTATAGTTGTTAATGAAGCACGTTCCAGCCTGAAGCTCAGCTACCACTCTATGAGCCCGCTGGATGTCCCTATGAAGAAAAAAAGAATGTGTGCATTATTCAAAGTTTCTTAGTCTACTACTTTAACAGGAAAAGTTACACTGCCAGTTCTAGGGTTCTCAAATCTTACTAAATTCTCATTTCTTCAAAATGTTTTAAAATCTTTGATCATCCAGGCAAAACAGACATGGATTGGATTTTATAATCCCAAGCACAAGGCATCTTTAAAATAAGTAACAGCAACAAGGGTGCCCAAAATTCAATGGGGGAAAAACAGTCTTTTCAACAAATGGTGCTGAAACAAGTGGATATCTACATGCAAAAAATAACAGTGGAGCCCTTTCTTACACCATACACAAAAATTAACTTAAACGCATCACAGACATAAAAATGTCAGACTGAGAACTATAAAACTCTTTGAAGAAAACAGAGGAATAAATCTTCATGACCGTGGGTCAGGGAAAGATTTCTTAGATTATGACACCAAAAGTAACTGACAAAAAAAACAGAATTGGAATTGGTCAAAATTTAAAATTTTGTGCTACAAATAAGACTATCAAGAAAGTGAAAAGAAAACCCACAGAAATGCAAATAAAAACCACAATGAGATACTACTTCACACCCACAAGGATGGCTAAAATCAGAAGGACAGACAATAACAAGGGCTGGTGAGGATGTGGACAAATTAGAACCTTCATACGTCATTGGGAGGAATGTAAAATGGCGCTGCCAATTTGGAAGAGTTTAGCAGTTCCTCAAAAAGTTAAACCTAAAGTTACCATGTTACCCAGCAATTCATTACTAGATATACACCCAACAGAAATGAAAATGTATGTCCACACAAAGGCCTGTACACATATGTTCACAGCATGATTATTAGTAATAGCCAAAAAGTGAAAACAACCCAAATGCCTGTAACAGATGAATGGATGGACAAAAAGTGGTCCATATCCATACCACGGAATATTATTTGGGAATAAAGTACTGATAAATGCCATAACACAAATGAACCTTGAAAACATTATGCTAAGTGAAAGAAGCCAGTCACCAAAGAATACACACTGTATGATTCCATTTATATAAAATGTTCAGAATGGGCAAATCCATGGAGAAAGAAAGCAGTTTAGTGGATGCCAAGGGCTGGAGGTGGGGAGTGGGAATGAAAAGCAACTGTTAAGAGGCACAAGGTTTCTTCTTGAGATGAAAGCGTCCTAAACATAGACTATGGTGATGGTTGCACAACAATTCCATGAATAAACTAAAAACCACTGAATTTTACACTTTAAGTGGGTGAATTGTACTGTACGTGCATTATTCCAGTAAAGCTGGTAAGAAAACAAGAATAGCGCATTGGAGTTACCCGCCTTTGTAACTGGACTTTGTATGAGGGTGGAAAAGTAAAGTAAGAGCACTTAACCTGCTCAGTCCCCAAATCAAAAGAGCAGCTCCTCAATCTTTCCTTCAAAGCTCAAAGGAAAGCAATTATATCAGGTCCTCAAGTGAGACTTGGGCTTTCTTCCCAAGTTCCTGACCACAAAGTTATAAAAAAAAAAAAAAAAAAAATTGGAACTTTATGTATCACCAAAGAAACAGCATAATTCCAGTGTAAAGCAGCTTTAGCAAACTGCCTTCTACTGCCAAAGACAAATCAAAGTTTGTAAAAAACCAAGCAATCTGCAATTGGTTTCAAAGAAATTGCACTCCCAAAGCATTTTCACAAAAAGTGAAAATAACATTTGGGTTGTTTTCACTTTTTGGCTATTATGAATAATCATGCTGTGAACATATGTGTACAGGCCTTTGTGTGGACATATATTTTCATTTCTGTTGGGTGTATATCTAGTAATGAATTGCTGGGTAACATGGTAACTCTAGGTTTAACTTTTTGAGGAACTGCTAAACTCTTCCAAATTGGCAGCGCCATTTTACATTACAGTAGAGGGTAAGTTTATGCACAAAGATATTGATCACATTACTGTAATATTTAAAACTGGAAACAATATCCTAAATATCCAACCACAGAAGAAATGGCTACATAAGTTATAATGCATTCCAATTAGGAACTACTATAATGCCATTAAAAATTATGTTTTTGAAGAATACTGCCCACAATTTATATACTTACAGGTTTCTAAATTCCTTGACATGTGTGTTTTCAAAAGACATCTAACCCAATGCTTTACACAGATCAGAATCTTAAGTGTTTATTAAACGAGCTCAATTTAAAACTCAATAGCAGGGTTCTCTGGCCATTTACAGCAAACTACAAAATGCTGCTTTCGTGTCTTCTGACTTAACCTGAAGCAAACAGAAAGTGCTGATGGCTCCTATGAGGGCAAACTAAAGTGAGAGAATAACATCAACTACATATCTAAGTAGATACTGCAGCCCCACTCCTTCAAAACTGCTCTCAGTGTCCCACTCCATATACCTGGTAAAGACGCCAGCTGCTAGTCCAAAAGTGGTATCATTGGCTCTTTCTAGAACCTCAGCTTCAGTGTCAAATGATAAAATGGACATAACAGGCCCAAAGATTTCTTCTTTCACACAGGTCATGTCATCTCTGCAATTAGCTGCAAACATTAAAATAAAACCTCCTGAGTAGCTGGGACCACAGTGTGCACCACTACCCCCAGCTAATTTTTTGAAGATGGGGTTTCACTATATTGCCCAGTCTGGTCTCAAACTCCTGGGCTCAAGTGATCCTCCTGCCTCAGCCTCCCAAAGAGCTGGGATTACAGGAGTGATTCACTGCACCTGGCCCCAATATTTTTAATTTAACAATGTATTGTAAGCTTTTCCTATTTATTAAATATGCATATAATAACTGCAACCTAATTCATGGGATGGACATTAGGTTTTCAGCTTTTAAACATCAGTGGTTCTTTTTGGGGGGGTTAAAGGTTATATACTGCATCAAATATGAAGTTAAAAACTGACACCACTATCAACCTTAGGGGCAAAAACCAGCTTAATTTATCTCCAAACAAGATGTAAGGAATTATACAACATGGTTCAACCTATATATAATTGTTTAAAGCCTACAAAACTACCAACATTTTTGTAGGGGATACTAACATACACTATAAAATGATAGAGAAAAGCATAAGAATGATAAAACAACATTGAGAATAGCAGTTATCTCTGAAGTAGGAGGGAAGTAGATGGGTGGGAGTAGGACGACCATATACACCTTGATTGTCAAAACTAGATTTTTAAGATTGAATGCAGGTACTATAAATTATTAAATTATGTAATTTCTAAAAAGATTAGCATATTATCTGACAAACTGGTCTTATTATATTGATGACTGATACAGTTTGGATGCTTTTCCACTCCGAATCTCATGCTGAAGTATGATCCCCACTGTTGGGAGGTGGGGCCAGTTTGGGTCACAGGGGCAAATCCCTCATGAACGGCTTGATGTCCTTCCCATGGTAATGAGTGCATTCTCGCTCTGTGAGTTCACACAGAGCTGGCTGTTTAAAAGAGCCTGGCGCCGCTCTTGCTCTCTCTCTCTCAACATGTGACTTGTCTGCTCCCCTTTCACCTGCCAGCATGACTGAAAGCTTCCTGAGACCTCACCAGGAGCAGAAGATGGTGCCATGCTTCCTGTACAGTCTGCAGAACCATGAGCCAAACAAACATCTTTTCTACTTACCCAGTCTTAGATATTCCTTCATAGCAATGCACAATGTCTAACACAATGATCTACAGGTCACATGAAAAACATTCTTTATTTTCTCAAGGAATTAAATTTATTACTTCATTTTTTTAAATCAAATAGGCACTTTCACATTTTGAGCTCCTTGCTTCCAGAACAATAGTTGTGGTCCTGGATAAACTAATACATATGGGTGCCCTAAAGGAGGGGCACACAGAAGGCTTCGAAGATAATGGAGTAGTTCTACTTCTTAAACTTGGGTAGTAGGACCACATAATTTGCCAGCCTTTGCTTTATACCATGTACATATTTTATAAATATTCATCTCTGTCCATTCAGTATTTAATTCAAATAATCTAAAAGCAAACAAAAAGAGGACATACTTAATACACAAGGTCTCATGTAATATCCATCCTTTAATTTGGGATCTTCAGGCACATATATATCTCCACCACATAACACTTTAGCACCCTGCCGAAAAGGAAAAAAATATTTTGCATTAAAAATACAACCCCAAAATGCATTCCTGAAATGTTAATTGTATCCCAAACAAACTCGTACTTAGTCTTCCCAGTGCAGGTACAAAGCAGAACACAGCCAGGGATGCTAATAGTCAAATGAGTATTAACATGAAAAGGGCACAAAGCAAGTGATTTAGGAGCAGTATAATCTTCCCCAACCCCACCCTACTGCCAATTATTTCTTACCTGCTCCTTTGCCACTTTAACAAACCCAAGGACTCGCTCCAGGTGTGGTCGGTTGATGAGTGGACCCATCCTTGTATCTTCCAGAAGGGGATCTCCAATTTTAATCCTTTGGGTCTGTTTCACCACTTCCTCTGTAAATTTATCAAGAATTTCTTTCTGTACAAATACTCTTGTGCCATTACAGCAAACCTAAAGGGCAAACACAAGACATTAATTTCTATGTGTGTAAGGAGAAAAAAGGGAAAAGGAAAAAGGAACACAATCTAAAAACTTTAAACTGAAAAGAGACACTATACATTTTTTTAAAGGATATTTCCATTTCTAAAAATTGTCTCCATACTGAATAAGAAGGATCACACACGTAATTGTGGACATACCACTCCATAAGCAAAATCTGCCCTTTGAGGTAAAAGTTAGTTCTTATTTTGCTTGTTTAAATTTTGTTAAGGCCATTACTAGATACATATAACCCACGGCACCTCTCCTACTTCCTTGTATCAGGGTTCGATCTGGCTGTATATTTTAAGAACGGAAGGGAACTGAAGAGTAAAACTGTATCAAGAATTGTGGTCTTAAATCTAATTGTTAAAAAAATTTGTCTCTGAAATCACTAATAATCACTATTTAGACCCTCCTATAGAAAGGAACATAAACACTGTTCAAATGCTATAAGAACACAGAACAGAAAAGTCCAAAAACAGATCCAAGTGCTCATGGAAATCTAGTCTATGATAAAGGCGAAAGCTAAACCATTAGGACAGAGATGGACTAAATAAATGGTGCTAGAACAAATCATCAGTAATGTGGAAAACATTAAATAAGATACATATCTTACATCATACATAAAGATGAACTCCAAACGTATCAGGAATCAAAATATAAAATAAGAAATCAGGGCGCAGTGGCTCACACCTGTAATCCCAGCACTTTGGGAGGACAAGGTGGGCGGATCACTTGAGCACTCAGGAGTCCAAAATCAGCTGGGGCAACATGGCGAAACCCCATCTCTACAAAAAGTACAAAAATTAGTCGGGTGTGGTGACATGCACCTGTAGTCCTAGCTACTTGGGAGGCTAAGGTGGCAGGGTCACTTGAGCCCAAGAGGTCAAGAATACATACAGTGAACCATGACTGTGTCACCGCACTCCAGCCTGGATGAGAGAGCGCGACTTTAAAAAAAAAAAAAAAGAGAGAGAGAGACAATACTGGTAATTCCTCTAAAACCTAGGTGTGGAAAAAGGCTTTCTATTATCCAAAACCTAGACACAGTTAAAGAAAAAAAACTGTTAAATTTGACTACAGAAAAACAAAAATTTTATGCATGGCAAATACCTTAAACTAAGCCAAGACCATTAAAACATTGGAATAAAATTATTTGCAACATTTATCTCAGATAAAAGGTTATTATCACTAATTTAAAAAAACTCTTAAAAATTAATGGAAAATCATATCTCATAGTATAACACACCAAAAATCTGAATTTTATTACATGTGAATTTTGAAAAAGATGTTCAATGTCATCCATAATTGTAAAAACTGAAATTAAGTTGGGCATGGTGGCTCAGGCCTGTAATCCCAGCACCTTAGGAGGCTGAGGCAGGCGGATCACTAGAGCTCAGTAGTTCAAGACCAGCCTGGCCAACATGGCAAGACCTCGTCTCTACTAAAAATACAAAAAAAGTGGCCGGGTGTGGTGGTGCACACCTGTAGTCCCAGCTACTTGGGAGGCTAAGGTGGGAGAGCTACTTGAATCTGGGAGATGGAGGTTGCAGTGAGCCGAGATCGTCCCACTGCACTCCAGCCTGGGTGACGGAGCGAGACTCTGTCTCAAAAATAATAAACAAACAAACAAACAAACTGAAATTAAAACTATACTGAGATACCACTTCTCATCTATCTGATAAAAATTTAAAATTGTGCTGCACCCATGTGCAGCACACCAACATGGCACAAGTATACATATGTAACAAACCTGCACGTTATGCACATGTACCCTAGACCTTAAAAGTATAATAATAAAAAAAAATAAATAAATAAAAATAAATAAATAAATAAATAAAATAAATAAATTTAAAATTGTGACTATATATGCTGTTAAGAAAGGCTATGAGGAAATAGGTACTCGTGCATCGTTAGTAAGAATGTTCCTTTTGCTGCCTGACAGCTGCCATCATGGGTTGCATGTACGCTTCCGGGAAGGGCCAGTCCCAGTCGGCTTTGCCCTATCACCGCAGCGTCCCCACTTGGCTGAAGCTGACATCTGACAACATGAAGGAGCAGATTTAAAAACTGGCCAAGAAGGGTCTGACTCCTTCACAAATCAGTGGGATCCTGAGAGATTCACATGGTGCTGCACAAGTAAGCTTCTTGAGAGGAAGAGAAGGGATAAGGATGCTAAATTCCATCTGATTATGATAGAAAACCAGATTCACTGTGTGGCTCGATATTATAAGACCAAGTGAGTCCTCTCTCCCAACTGGAAATATGAATCATCTACAGCCTGTGCCCTGGTTACATAAATTTGTCTATGTACTTGAGCAATAAAATAATTGCTTAACTAAAAAAAAAAAAAAAGAATGCAACATTTCCTTTTAAAGAGGGATTTGGCAATGTCTTATAAAATTACATATGCAGTCAACATCACTAATCATTAGGGAAATGCAAATCAAAAGCACAATGAGATACCACTTCATACCCATTAGGATGACTATTATCAAAAACAAAGCAAGCAAAAAAATAAGAAAATACATGTGTTGGCAAGGATACTGAGAAATTGGAAACTCTCCGCATTGCTTATAGAAATGTAAAATGGTGCTGCCATTGTAGAGCACGGTACAGTGGTTCCTCAAAAAATTAAACACTGAATTATCATGTGATCCACTTATTTCACTTCTGGGTATACACGCAAAAGAACTGAAAGCAGACACTTCCACTATAGATATCTGTACATCAATGTTCACAGCAACATTTTCACAATAGCCAAAAGGTGGAAACAACCTAAGTGTCCACAAATAAAAAAATGGATAAACCAAATGTGGTATGTATGTGTGTGCATGTGTGTGTCTGCTGTGTGTGTATACATATATACAATGGAATATTATTTAGCCTTAAAAAGGAAAGAAAATTTTGACACATGCTACAACATGGATGAACCTGAAGATATTACACTAAGTGAAACGAGCCAGACATGAAATAATAAATATTATATAATTCCACTTATAAGAGGTACCTAGAATAGTCAAATTCATAGAGACAGGAATTAGACTAGTGGTTACCAGAGGCTGAGGGGAAAGAGAAACAGTTATTATTTAATGAGGTACACAGTTTTCAATGTGGGGTGATGAAAAAGTTCTACAGATGAATAATGATGATAGTTGTACACAATGTAAACGTATTAAATGTCACTGAACTCTACACTTAAAAATGGTTCCAAAAGGCCAGGAGTGGTGGCTCATGCCTGTAGTCCTAGCAGTTTGGGAGGCTGAGGCAGGAGAATAGCTTGAGCTCAGAAGTTCAAGACCAGCATGGGCAACATGGCAAAATCTCATCTCTACAAAAAATACAAAAATCAGCCAGGCATGGTGCCACATGCCTACAGTCCCAGCTACCCAGGAGGCTGAAGTGGAAATATCACTTGGGTTTGGGAGGTCGAGGCTGCAGTGAGCTGGGATGATGTCACTGTACTCCAGCTTGAGCAACAGAGTAAGATGCTGTCTCCAAAAAATAAAAAAATTTAAAAAATACACACACACGGTTAAATTGGTAAATTTTATGTTATGCTTTACCATACACACAAAAAAATCATCACAATATATAAGGAACTCACACTATTTAATTGCAAAAAAAAAGAAAAGAAAAAACCTCTGATTACAAATGGGCAAAAGACCTGGATAGACATATTTCCAGAAACATACAAATGGCCAAGAAGTTTATGGAAAGATCCTCCACATCACTAATCATCAGGAAAATGAAAACCAAAATCACAATGAGGTATCACCTCACATTTGTTAGCATGGTTATTATCAAAAAGATAAAAGATAACAAGTGTTGGTAAGGATGTGGAGAAAAGGGAATCTTGGTATACTGCTGGTGAGAATATAAATTAGTATAGGCTGCTCTGCCTATGGAGTAGCCATTCTTTATTCCTTTACTTTCTTAATAAACTTACTTTCACTTTACTCTATGGACTTGTCCTGAATTCTTTCTTGCACAAGATCCAAGAACCCTCTCTTGGGGTCTGATCAGGGCCCCTTTCCAGTAACATCTTTCTGGCAAACCATGGAAGAGACAATACTGAGGAGACCCTCCCAACCCAAAAGAAACAGACTGCAGCACTGACTGGCCAGCTTCGGATATCACCTTTTGTTGGAACTCAGAGTTATAAGCGACCCTCACCCTGACACTTTCTGACTGAGCTCTTCTCTACCCTGAATACAAGAGACCCTAATAATTAGGCAGGAATATCATCGCCCCTATTCAGCATGAAGTTTACAGAAGATGGATCTTTGTCCCTCTGCAACCCTTAGGATTAAGGGTTCTTTTATAAAAGGGAAGGGGGAAATGTCAGAGGTGTTTGAACGAGAGCAACTTCATCTTAAGCAGGGGCTGGGTAAAATAAGGCTGAGACCTACTGGGCTGCATTCCCAGGAGGTTAGACATTCAAAGTCACAGGATAAGATAGGAGGTCAGCACAAGATACAGGTCATAAAGACCTTGCTGATAAAACAGGCTGTGGTAAAGAAGCCAGCTAAGACCCACCAAAACCAAGATGGCGATGAGAGTGACCACTGGTTGTCTTTGCTGCTAATTATACATCAACATGCTAAAAGACACACCCATCAGCACCATGACAGTTTACAAATGCCATAGCAATGTCATTTTACCTTATATAGTCTAAAATGAGGAGGCATGAATAACCCACCCCTTATTTAGCATATGATAAAAAAAAAAACACAAAAAGGCGCAACCAGTAGCCCTTGGGGCAGCTCTGCCTACGTAATAACCATTCTTTAGTCCTTTACTTTATTAATAAACTTCCTTTCAAAAAAAAAAAAGAATGTTAGTAGTATAGCCATGAAGGAAAACAGGATAGAGGCTCCTTAAAAAATTAAAACTTGGCTGGGCACAGTGGCTCACACCTGCAATCCCAGCACTTTGGAGGCCGAGGTGTGCAAAACACCTGAGGTCAGGAGTTCGAGACCAGCCTGGCCAACATGGAGAAACCCCGTCTCTACTAAAACTACAAAATTAATCAGGCGTGGTAGTGCATGCCTGTAATCCCAGCTACTCAGGAGGCTGAGGCAGGAAAATCACTTGAACCCGGGAGGCAGAAGTTGCAGTGAGCTGAGATCGCGCCATTGTACTGCAGCCTGGGTGACTAAGTGAGACTCCAAATCAAAAAAAAAAAAAATTAAAAATAGAACCATCCTATGATTCAGCAATTCCTCTTCTGGGTATATACCAAAGGGAATGAAATCAGTACCTTAAAGACACATCTGCACTCACGTGCTCAGTGCAGCATTATTTACAATAACCGAGATAAGGAAATAACCCCATTGACAGATGAATGGATAAATTGTGATACATATTTAAAATCATGCCAGGCATGGTGGCTCATACAGGGCGAGGTGGCTCATGTCTGTAACCCCAGCACTTTGGAAGGCCGAGGCAGGTGGATCACCTGAGCTCAGGAGTTCAAGACCAGCCTGGCCAACATGGTGAAACCCTGTCTCTACTAAAAATACAAAAAAATTAACCGGGTGTGGTAGGGCACGCTTCTAGTCCCAGCTACTTGGGAGGGTGAGGCAGGAGAAGTGCTTGAGTTCCAGGGGTGAAGGTTGCAGTGAGCCAAGATGGCATCACTGCACTCCAATTTGGGCTACAGAGTGAGACTCCATCTCAAAAAAATAATAATAAAATAAAATCACAATTACATCACAATTATTTTTAGTGTTCTCTCTATATCTGTACAAAGAATATATACATAGTACAGACTATGTAGAATATTCTATATATTTATTCTACATATGCTATACTATATGTATTCTTTGTGTGTGTGTATATATTCATCCACACACACACATAGCAAAGAAAGCAAAGTACAAAAGAGTACCTCTAATGTGCTACCTTTTGTGTGTGAAAGAAGAGTAAGAAATATACAAGTACCTATTCATTTGTGCAAAAAGAACCACAGGAAGAAAAACCAGAAACAAATCAGACTAGCTACCCAAAGGAGATGGATAAAACTAGGTGGGGAGGTGGTACTGGAAACAGAGCAGACAGGATGGGGAGGAGTAACACTTCTAAGTGTCTGTTTTTGTAAAATTCTGATGTTTAGAACCATGTTTGTGTTTCGCCTAATGAAAATAAAATTTTAAAATCAGCAAGGATGGGGAAAATAAAACCCAAATGAATACAAACACAAACAAAAGAATCTGTTATTTTAAATGAATATCATAACCACACTGAAGGAGGGGGAAGGAAGGGTAGAACTGACCCAAGTAACTTTTGAACATAGTATTTTGACTATACCCTCTGGCTAAATATAAAAAGAACTGTAAAAAAATTCTGAGCTCTAATTAGAAGGTTTATTTTCCACAGAGGTATGGATTTACAAATCTGAAACTGCTATTATTAGAATACTATGTGTATTCTATGATGAGCAATTACATAAACATATTGTGGATAATGGGAGTCCAATTTCTTACTGTCAGAGAAGAAATACAAATATGGAAAGGGAGAAGGCAGAAATGAACCCTGTGGTATTCGACTGCAATTAAAAGTATCTGGATGAACTTATTTTTATGTAGATAGACAGATACAGAAATAGATATGTGCAGAGACATATACACAAATATGTATTTCCCAGCACTGGACTCTGAGAGGGCCTAGAAGCAATGATACCACAGTAGCAATAAGCACACCTGGCACTGAGATCTTGGTTTCTAAATACCATTCACCACTAAATGGAACCAGCACTTTTGGTCAGTACTGCCAGCTTCCAGTAATTCACCAAAATGAAAAACACAGGGAAAGAGAAAAAGTACCCAGTATATGTTCTCTAGGCCTTTTAGAAAACATGGAGTTGTTCCTTGGGCCACATGCATGCAAATCTATAAGAAAGGCAATATTGTAGACATCAAGGGATGGGTACTATTCAAAAAGGAATGCCCCACAAGCATTACCAGGGCAAAACTGGAAGAGTCTACAATGTTACCTATGTTGCTGGCATTGTTGTAAACAAATTAAGGGCAAAATTCTTGCCAAGATAATTAATATGCACATTGAGCATATTAAGCACTCTGAGACCCAAGATAGCTTCTGAAATGCATGAAAGAAGATGATCAGAAAAAGAAGCAAGCTAAAGAAAAAGGTACCTAGGTTCAGCTGAAGCACCAGCCTACTCCACCAGGGAAGCACACTGTGTGAGAACCAATGGGAAGGAGCCTGAGCTGCTGGAACCTATTCCCTATGAATTCATGGTATGATAGGTGTGAAAAAATAAAAGACCTCTGGACTACAAAATTGTTTCTCTTTATTGAGTAGAGAAGTGTGGTGTCGCCGGGCGCGGTGGCTCACGCCTGTAATCCCAGCACTTTGGGAGGCCGAGGCGGGCGGATCACAAGGTCAGGAGATCGAGACCACGGTGAAACCCCGTTTCTACTAAAAATACAAAAAATTACCCGGGCGCGGTGGCGGGCGCCTGTAGTCCCAGCTACTCAGGAGGCTGAGGCAGGAGAATGGCGTGAACCCGGGAGGCGGAGCTTGCAGTGAGCCGAGATTGCGCCACTGCACTCCAGCCTGGGCGACAGAGCAAGACTCTGTCTCAAAAAAAAAAAAAAAAAAAAGAGAAGTGTGGTGTCCTCTCCCCTCAAAAAACTATTTAAAGCACATTTTAATTGTGTCCTAACTCACTGTGTAATTTCTTTACTGTTCAGAGTTAGCGTTTTTCTTGCTGAAAGATGTGAGGTGGCTTATTCTGCAACAAATTACTCAACTGGTTACAAAACAACAAGATATTATTTATGAAATACTTGTACTGGTTTGAAGGTAGTCCTTCTAAATAATCATAAAATAATTTACAAAAAATAAAAAAACAGGCCAAGCATGGTGGCACATGCCTGCAATCCCAGCACTTTGGGAGGCCGATGCACGTGGATCACTCGAGCCCAGGAGTTCAAGATCAGCCTGACCAACACAGTGAAACCCCGTCTCTACAAAAAACACAAAAATTAGCTGAATGTGGTGGCATGCTACATCAGAGACTGAGGTGGGAGGATTGCTTGACCTGGGGGGGCCGAGCTTGCAGTGAGCCAAGAAGGCACCACTGCACTCTGGCTTGGGCAATAGAGCAGGACTATCTCAAAAATTAATAATAAACAGATAAACAATAATGGAACCAGGGCTCCTTCAGAGAAATGGCTGATTCCAGAGTGCAGCCAGGGGAAGTATGAGATGAGTCTGGAACACTTTGCTATGCCAGAAAGTAATGAAGTATTCAAAGAATAATGAGGACATATCAAAAAGTCACAGAAAGGGATTCCTACTGGCCATTTGCAATTATTTTAGCATCAAAATAAATAATGAGGCTGGGTACAGTAGCTCATGCCTGTAATCCCAGCACTTTGGGAGGCCAAGGTGGGCAGATCACCTGAGGTCAGGAGTTCAAGACCAAACTGGCCAATATGGCGAAATCCCGTCTCTACTAAAAATACAAAAAAATCAGCTGGCTGAGGCCAGGCGTGGTGGCTCACGCCTGTAATCTCAGCACTTTGGGAGGCCGAGGCAGGCAGATCACGAGGTCAAGAGATCCAGACCATCCTGGCTAATACGGTAAAACCTCGTCTCTATAAAAAACACAAAACATTAACCTGGCGTGGTGGCGGGTGCCTGTAGTCTCAGCTACTCCGGAGGCTGAGGCAGGAGAATGGCATGAACCCAGGAGACAAAGCTTGCAGTGAGCCAAGATCACGCCACTGTACTCCAGCCTGGGTGACACAGCAAGACTCTGTCTCAAAAAAAAAAAAAAAAAATTAACCGGCTGTGGTGGCACACACCTGTAGCCCCAGCTATTTGGGAGGCTGAAACAGGAGAATCACTTGAACCCAGGCGGCGGAGGCTGTGGTGAGCCGAGATCGCACCACTGTACTCCAGCCTGGGTGACAGAGTGAGACTCCGTCTCAATAAAAAAATAAAATAAAGGCCGGGTACAGTGGCTTACACTTGTAATCCCAGCACTTTAGGAGGCCAAAGCGGGTGGATCATGAGGTCAGGAGTTCGAGACCAGCCTGGCAAACACAATGAAACTCCGTCTCTATTAAAAATACAAAAATTAGCTGGGCGTGGTGGTGGGCACCTATAATCCCAGCTACTCAGGAGGCCGAGGCAGGAGAATCACTTACACCTGGGAGGCAGAGGTTGCAGTGAGCCGAGACCATGTCAGTGCACTACAGCCTGGGCAACAGAGCTAGACTCTGTCTCAAAAAACAAATAAATAAAAATAAAAATAATAGATAAAAATGATAGTACTGGATTATAACCTATAGAATGAAATAAGAATCCATGGGTCCATACTGATATAAATAAATGAATGGAAAACAAACAGGGGTAAAGGGCAAGTTCTTTCTTACAGTAGAAGGTGAACAAATATAGAAGAAATGATGGAATTGGAAAATCACCATCTGCAACCACCATAATAAAAACTGTTTTCAGCAAGGATCGTCAGTGGTGACAGAAGTATTTACTGCATGAAACTTTGATGAGGAACAGGATAGCCTCAAAATACCTCCTACAAGTTCTTATTAACCACAAAGTAAAAAACAGTAACTTTACAGTGAAGACTTACCTTAAAGCAAGTGATCAAAGTTAAATCACCACTGAGTAGGATATGACATCATGTGTGTGGTATTTTTGCCAAAAATTCACAATATGAATCTAACAGGAATATCAGACAGACCCAAACTAAGGAACATTCTACAAAATGAATGGCCTGTTCTCCCAAAATGTCAGTGTCCTGAAAGACAAGAATAACTGAAGGACTGTTCTCAACTAAAGGAGATTAAAGACAACTAAAGGCAATGCATCATCCTTGACTGGATCGTGGACCAGAAAAAAAAAAAAAAAAAAAAAAACATTTTTGTTCTATTTTGCTATGAGGACATTAGTCAAACAAGTGGCAAATTTTGAATAAGGGCTGTAGATTGAGTAAGGGCTATAGATTCAGTAACGCAGTACTATACCAATGTTAATTTTTTAATTTTACTAAGTGTACCATGCTTATGTAAAAGAATGCACTTGTTTTTAGGAACTTTATATTTAGAGGTTAGGGGCCTTATGTCTACAATTTACTCTCAAGGTTCAGAAAAACTTAATATGCCTATGTATGTACAGGCAGATAAGAAGATAAAGTAAATGTGTTAAAATGTTAATATTTGAGAAATCTGGTTCAAAGGTACATGGGAATTATTTGTACTATTTGTGCAACTTTTCTGTAAGTCTGAAAGTATTGCAAAACAAAAAGCTTTAAAACATGCTGTTGGATGAGGGGGTGGAGATTCCTTTTACACCTCTTCCAGGGACAGGTACATACCTGGCCTTGTGTGAGAAAGTTGGCCATCAGCGCTCCCTTCACAGCATTGTTCATATCACAGTCTGAGAAGATGATGAGTGGAGATTTGCCTCCAAGTTCCAAGGTAACAGGTTTGATTCCTTTAGCTGACATCTCCATGATCTTACAGAACAAGAACAAGGTATTCAGAACTTTAACACAAATTATATTGCATGCTAGGTCAACTAGACCCTGAACCTACAAAATCAGCTTAAACTGTGTGTGACCGGTAGCCTTATTCTTGTTAATATCCTTTGCCTTTTGTCTATTAAAATTTCTATTCTAGAAAACTGAAGAGAATCCACAGAGTTGCACTGACATTGGAAGAGGGAGCTCATTTAAAAAATATTGTCCCAGCCTGGGCAACACAGCAAGACCCTATCTCTACAGAAAAATAAGAAACTTAGCCAGGCGCAGTGGCACATGACTGTAGTCTCAGCTTCTTAGGAGGCTGAAGCAGGAGGACTGCCTGAGCCCAGGAGTTCAAGGCTGTAGTGAGCTGTGATTACACCACTATAATCCACCCTGGGCAATAGGGTGAGACCCTGTCTCAAAACAATAAAAATAAAAAATACTGTCAATTCACAGGACTGTCATAGCCAGAAATTATTCTGTGTTATTGTTACTGTGTTTAAGGCTGACAGAGTTCAGAACACAAATTCATGTCAAAATAATGAATCTGAAATAGCCTGAGTAAAAATCCTTCCTTCTATACAAGAAATTAAGTCACCAAACAATACAAGTGGCAGCCCAGGCCCCTGTCCACTCAGACACATCCTCTCCTTAGGCTAGAGCTGTTAATTTCCACCCCAACCTGGCCTAACACAAATCACCCCATGTGTCCTCCCTTTCTCCCTTCACACTTTTATAAGAAACCTCACACCTCTGCCTAATAAAATCTCCTTCCCATTCCCAATTCAGGCTAGGTAAAATCAAAAGAGAAGCCTCCAAAATGTACTCTGGGTAGGACCAACTTTGCCATATCCAAATGCCATGTGTGTTGACCAATACTGGTTTCATCCTCACCTTCATGCCAGTGGGCACACTTCCAGTGAAGGAGACTTTGGCCACATCGTGATGCTGACACAGAAACTGGCCTGTGGCAGCCCCTCCCTGCACCACATTGAAGAGCCCAGGAGGCACACCAGCCTCAGTGTAGATTTCAGCCAGTAGCAATGCAGAAACAGGTGTAAAGGGAGAAGGTTTAAAGACCATGGCATTACCTGCATAAACCCAAGACACAAACATAAAAAGACTTTCTAAGACCAGTGATCCCCTGAAAACAGGACTAGAGGACAATTCAAGAACGATTCCAATTGTTTTCTCTTCCCCAACCAAATCCTAGACCAAAAATGTTATTAATAACCATATTAGTTTGTTTTCATGCTGTTGATAAAGACATACCTGAAACTGGGAACAGAAAGAGGCTGAACTGGACTTACAGTTCCACATGGCTAGGGAGGCCTCAGAATCATGGTGGGAGGTGAAAGTCACTTCTTACATTGGTGGCAGGAGAAAAATGAAGCAGCAGCAAAAGCGGAAACCCCTGATAAACCCATCAGATCTCGTGAGACTTACTCACTATCACGAGAATAGCATGGGAAAGACCAGCCCCCATGATTCAATTACCTCCCCCGGGTCCCTCCCACAATACATGGGAATTCTGGGAGATACAATTCAAGTTGAGATTTGGATGGGGACACAGCCAAACCATATCAACAAGTAAACAAATCTTGCCCTTTTCATCTTGGTTTCTCTCATTAAACAGATCTCAACCCCTACAGTTGCCCAGTCTCATATTTGCGTATCTAGGCCTTTTCATATATATTATCTCATTTAACACTTCCAACAGCAGTATGAAGTAGGTATCATTAGCTCCATTCTATAAAAGTTAACATTGAAGACCAGAAAGGTTCACTTGATGAAAGTCCCCAAAGCTAATGACTTAATGCTGGGCCTATTTTTCCTCTTTCACAGCTGTCTCTCAAAGAGAAACAGGCTAAAACAAGAACATGCAATGGCAACAGGACAAAATCTGCATTTCAATATAACGTCCTAATAGTAATGCTTTTTAACATTATAGTTTTTTTCTAAGATATAATTAGTCTTCTTTCCTCAAAGATTCTTCTCCTTAAATACTGTAAGAAAACTATTTTATGTCAATCAACCAGAGTTCCTCTTTGATAAGGAGCTTATCAAACCCTTGCTTATCATTTCTCTTAAGACCCAAATGAAGAAAGAAGTTTATCTTCTGCTTCGTAAATGAAGTCAAACTCCTAAGTGCTAACTCCTACATTAAAATTCTTGTCCAGAAAGGAAGAGAATTTATAAGTAGCACAAATCTAATTCAATTTAATAAGAAAAAGTTAAATTTCTTCCTTTTCATATACAAAATTAAATAAAACCTGGGAATATCTAGACATGATTGTGTACAACCTAAACTATAAGCTCCTTGAGGGGCAAGACAGGGCAGGAGCCAGCCATGTCCTCTGAGGCTTTGAATATCCCAGAGCAGGCCCCTTCCGATTTAAAGTGTATGTTTATAGAGAGGTGAAGGGTAGAGAATGGGGAGAGAACGAATGAGAGAATGAACAAATGGCTCTCAAATGGAGAGATAATTCGTTCTTACCACAGGCTAACGCTGGAGCCGACTTCCAAGAGGCGATCTGAAAGGGGTAGTTCCATGCTCCTATTCCCACACATACCCCAAGTGGTTCTCTTCTGGTATAACCAAAGGATCCGCCTGGGAGCTGGATATGCTCACCTACGGGGAAAACAGGAGTAAAACAGGATGCAGGTCTGTGTTCCCTAAGATTTCACCAACATCTGTACCAGTCTGACTTGTATTCTAGTCAACACGGCCTCCCCACTGCTCCCAACACACCAGGCTCAACTTGTCTCCATTCTTCTATTTGTTCCAGTCATTCTTCCACTGGCTCCACATATTCTCTCCATATAGAGAATCCTGCCTATCCTTCAAACACATGTTCATCCAATTTGATTTAACAATGCTCTAAGAATTTACTGAGCCTTTATTAGATAGTTTAGATGAAACAAAATGGAAATCAGAGGAACACTCAACAGGAGGGGAAGCATGTGAGCTCCCTGCAACCTTCCTAGGCCCTACCAACCATCCAATATCAGTTGTCGAAAACTTTATACACTGTCAAAAAAAAGTTTGCTAAATAGATAAAACTGGTAAATATGACACTGATTCTTGTGAACACTGGTTTTTCAGCAATTTGGTCTAAAGCTCAGGTATCATGCTAGGTGCTTTACATGCACTATCTCATTTAATCCTTAACCCAAGAAGGTAGGAATTATTATCTACAGTTTAGATTAGGAAACATAAGTAATTCCCAAGCCACTCAAGTAGAAAGTGACAAACCCAAGACTTTCACCCAGTTCTGTCTTAATTCCAAAATCTTTGCCCTTCACCACTAGGCCCTGCTCTTCTGCCTCACTATCAGCTGGTCACAGACACCAGGTGAGGACTTACCAGCCATGGATGCAGCCAAGCCCGCATAATACTCCAGGCACTGCCAGGAAGTGTCAATGTCCAAGCGGGCCTCAAAGATGGACTTGCCATTGTTGATGCATTCCACAGTGGCAATTTCATCCTCTCGTTCCTTTGGGTAAAGCAGGAGACTAGATTTAAGACATATTCCAATATGTCTTGATGTAATTAATGCTTAAATAGAATACGTTGCTCAATTTTTAAAACTAAAAACAGTTTTCACTTTAAATGAAAAGAAATGGCAGTGTTACATTTAGAAGAGAGATAAAAGCTTATAGCTGAACAGAAGCAGCCCTGTTCTTCCCTTGTGAATTAATTGACAAAGATTTAAGACCACAACTTTATTTCAAGATCAGTCAGTAAAACAAGGGCAAGACCAGGCAGGAATGAACCCATGCCCTCTGAGGCTCTGAAAGTCGCAGGGCAGGCCCATTCTGATTTGAAGTGTATATTTATTGAAGAGGTGAGGGGTAGAAAATGGAGAGAAAATGGATGGCTCATAAGTGGAGGAATAATTCATTTTGGAAAATGAACGTAATACGTATATGTACATAAATATCTACATATGTTTGCTCATATATGGTAAGAGAAAACAGTTCTTAGGGAAATTATACAAAATATTCTAACACACAATTGCATTTAAGAGGTTGTAATATACATCACTTTAATTCACCCAAAGAATTGCGGCATATTCTCTTCTAATACTTTCTAATACTTAGCATTCAATCAATAGTATTTTCAAATACTGTTTCTAGTTCTGGGCTCCACAACTTACTAAGGATAAAGATATTCAACAGATGGTCCAGGGATGAGCTTAAAGGTTTAGGAAATTAGACCTAAAAAAGAACGCTAAATAATGCCTTTCTTTGGTCTAAAGATGATAAAAGAATTGAATATGTAAGAAATAGGCAGTTGCTATTATGGGTCCAATTTAAAATAAATAATAGGGTGAATATCAGAACATACATAAAAGATGAATCAAGTAACTGACAAGAAGGAACATTCTCTTTATAAAACTGATAAGCAGTAAGGCTGGCCAGAAGCAAAATGGAGTGCAACAGAAACTAACTCAACCATCTAACCACAGTACAAAGCTCAGAAAAGATGAAAGTAGGAACATGAAAACCAATATGAAATACAAGACAGGACAGTTGGATAGTGAGATTTGGACATGCTGTATTTCTATAAAGACCAGAGGTATAAAGTGCTTTGACTCATTCATTCTACATTCATTACTAGGGAAACGAGTATCAGTCCTGTCCATCCCTTTAAGAGTTTACTTCTAAAATGGCAAGTTTGTACATTTTAAATAAATATTGGAATTATTGAATAGACATGTTCCTTCAGAAAGGATAACGTGTTTATAATCAAACCTGGTCTAAATTAAACTCTCTTTTAAACCAACAATTTACCTTCTCCCTTCCTGATTCTATACTCAACAAAACAATCTTTTGACAATTAACTTGTTCCCCAGTATGCTGACACTAGAAAGAGGTTACCCTAGGAGGACAACACACATCAGTTCTTACACCAAGCATAAATTATTCCCCACTCTTAAGTTTCTTGAGTACAATTAACACGAAAGCTTTCCAAACGTATAAGCAACCATAAGTAGCTTAAACTTTGTTTCTTGAATTCAAGAGGAAACTAGGCCCTAGAGAGGCTAGTGCATTAATTGGTTGAATAAAGTGATGAATCAGTACAAAACACTTCAAATACAGGGAAGCGATATTACACTGGCAATAGTGAAACACAGTTCTGCTTACACTTCAGTGTAAGAGTGAACCAAAAGGAAGTAATCTGTGATTTTATCGCTGCTAAGTCCTGGAACATTTACTAAGAGAATAGAAACTTACTCTTGAGATTTTTTTCTCTTTTAAAATAATGGATAGGAAAGCAGTTTTGGTGACTGTTTTGGGGTTTCAACTCTCAGAGAAAATTCAGTTTACTAGATGGCCTTGGGAAATTTTTTCTGTGTTATTCTATTATTCTCCATCCTTACAAAAAAAAAAGTTATCTACTAAGGAGCAGTAGGAGATCTTCTGATATAATATGTAAGGATCATCAAAGATGTCTCTGACAAAAATTTCTGCCAGCTACTATTGCAAGAACAACCATAAGATAAAATTGTTCACCATAACAACATACTGCTACAAGTATTTCTTAGGAAATACATGTGTTGTTCCCAACCCTGTTCCTCTTCTATATCACCTTGCTTTACAATATGAACTTGACCAGGTGTCCACAGGGATAGAAGCCAAGGGTAGGTCCCTCACTTCTCCCTTTCACTTCGAACCCCTCAGCAGGCCTTAATGTCTAGCTTTAAAGCCCAACAGACTAGCTCTTATATTTACTAGTTATATGACCTAAGACAAGCTATTTAACCTTTCTGAGCATTTTCTCATTTCTCAAATAGGTAAAATAGCTATATACATCCTAAGATGTTTTTGATAATACAATTATGTACAAAAATCACCTTGCTCAGAAGGAAAAAACTGGAGGAAAGGAGAGATAAATTATAGTACAGTCCGCTAAATGCTAAACATGTAAGCACAAGACACAAGAAAAACAAAGGAACAGCACCAAACTCAGCGTCACAGTACTGCAAAAGCATGAGGTGTGAGAGTATACACCTGGTAAAGGAAGAAGGACCAGTAGTGCAGGAGAGCTGGGTCTTACAGTGTGTGAAGAGAAAAGACAAGGCTGAAGAAACAGGGCCTGAGGGCCATGTTAAGGAGGGGGACCATGTCCAGTTTTACCCAGGGATGCACCATGATCAAATGTGCGTCTGTAGGAGGAACACTCTGGTGGCGCTGTACAAGACAAATCAACCTGGGCCTGGACTTGAGGCAAGCAGATAACCTACACACACACTCTCTTCTCTATTTAGATAGTTTTGTCATCATTTTAAGTAACATTCTCCTTCTCCTTTTAATCCAAATGATAGCTACTTCACAAGGGGTCTCCAACTGAAAAATGACTGGGTCTCACAGACAAGATCTGTACAATCTGGTAAAAGTACCAAAGGATCCAAAGTAAAAATGAGAAGATATGGAAAAAAATGTTCATTTCCACTAGGAATCAATGAGCTTCCAGCCAAAATGGAGTAACAGGGACCAGATTCACTCTCCCACCTTAAACAACTAAAAACATCACATAAAATACATGAACCATTTTCAGACATCAGACATTAGGCAACTGAAGGCAGTGGTCCCTGGAGGAGGGAACCAATGAGATGAGCCCTACAATTGCTGCAGCCTTCTGCCTAGAGAGTTTTCAGGCCACAGAGCAGGGAGGAGGAAGGTAAGTGGCGCCCAGCAGACACAGGAGTTAAGAAGACAGGTTGGGAGTTTAGGGAACATTGAGTGACTACAGTTCTTCAAGGCTGAGTATGGAAGGGAAAAGAGCTGCACAGATAGAGAACTCCAGAAATCTGCAGATTCCCCTTTGAGTACCAGTGTGAGAAAACTACCCAAGACTGGGAAAGGAACTACCCAAGAAGAAAAGGTTAAAAAAAAAAGGTTAAAAAAAAAAAGCCCCACAGGGCCAGGTATAGTTCATGTTCTGACCAGCCACAGTGAGAAAACCTCCTTAACACCCAGATTACAGAATTAAGCAGTCAGAAGGGTATTGAATAACAGGGCAAAATTTGCTGATCTAAAAGCAAGCCTTCCAAGGATCAAACTGATTCCAAGTAACTTCACTGTGCCCCAGAACAAAGCTCAAGAATATTTTTTAAAGTACAAGACTATCTAGCACCCAGCAATATAATATGCACTAGTGATTCACTAGAAATCATATGTCTAGTGATCAAAAACTACCAGGCGTGCAAAAAGCAGAAAACCGCAACATTTAACCAGGAAGCGAAACTAACCAATAAAAACACATTCAGAAATAACACAACAGAACTAGTAGACAAGAACATTAAGTTATGATAGCTATACTCCGTATGTTCAAGAAGGCACAGAAAAACATAAGCATGTTAAGGAGAGCCATAGAACACATATATAAAAGACTTAAATCAATCTACAGATGAAAAATACACTGGATGAGATTAACAGCAGATAAAACACTATACAAGACCAATGAACTTGAGTCACAACAATAGAAATTACCTGAAAACAAAACATGCACACACAGGGGGTGGGAGGGAAGGCTCAGAAGGAGGAAAAAACCCATAAACACACCCAAAAACTGGAAAATGAACTGAGCATCAGTGACGTGGGATAGCTTCAGGCTGCACAATATATTTGTAATTGGAGGCCCTGAAGGAGAAGAGATGGAAGAGGGGGCAGGAAAAAAAAAAATCTAAAGAAATGATGGCCAAATTTTTTTTCCAAATGAAACAAATTTACAGATCCAAGAAGATCAATAAACCTCAGGGAAAATACATAAGAAGAAAATTGCACCAAAAGACATCATAATCAAATTGCTTAAAACCAGTGATAAGGAGAAGAATGTTAAAACAGCCAGGGGTAGGGGGAGTACATTACAAAGATACAAAAATAAAAATGACAGTAAATTTCTCATCTGAAACAATACAAATGAGAAGACAGTGGAGCAACATCTTTAAAGTACTGAAAGAAAAAAACTATATACCTACAATTCATTCAAAAATTAATGCCAAAAAAAGACTTTTTTAGACATACAGAATCTGAAAGAGTACCAACAGACCTGTACTATAAGAAATGCTAGGGTGGCGGGGCGCAGTGGCTCACACCTGTAATCCCAGCACTTTGGGAAGCTGAGGTGGGCAGATCACTGGAGGTCAGCAGTTCGAGACCAGCCTAGGCAACATGGTGAAACCCCGTCTCTACTAAAAATACAAAAATTAGCCGGGCATGGTGGCACGCATCTGTAATCCCAGCTACTCGGGAGGCTGAGACAGGAGAATCACTTGAACCCGGGAAACGGAGGTTGCAACGAGCCGAGATCATGCCACTGCACTCCAGCCTGGGTGACAGACAGAGACTCCGTCTCAAAAGAAAAAAAAAGAGAGAGAGAAAGAAAGAAATTCTAGGCTGGGCACAGTGGCGCACACCTTTAGTCCCAGCATTTTGGGAAGCTGAGGCAGGAGGATGACTTGTGCCCAGGAGATCAAGACCATCCTGGGCAACATGAATAAACCCACTCTTTACAAAAAATATAAAAATTAGCCAAGTGTGGTGACATGTGTCCGTAGTCCCAGCTCCTCAGGAAGCTGAGGTGGGAGGATCGTTTGAGCCCAGATGGTCAAGGCTACAGTGAGCTATGATTCCACCACTGTGCTTCAGCTGATGAGACAGAGCGAGACCTTGTCTGAAAAAACAAAGCAAAACAGAAAAGAAATGCTGAAGAAATTCCTTCTAGCAGAAGAAAAAATGATAGCAGACAGATACCTGGGTCTACAAAAAGGACTGATGAGCATCAGAAATGGTAAGTATGTGGACAAATGTAAAATATTTTACCTTATTCTTAAAATATCTTTAAAAATAATTGTTTACAGCAATACTTTTTAAAAAATTCCAGCCTGGGAAACATGGCGTAACTCTATCTCTACAAAAAATAGAAACGAAAATTTGCCAGGTATGGTGGTGCGCACCTACAGGAGGCTGAGGCAAGAGGATCCCCTGAGCCCAGGAAGTTGAGGCTGCAGTGAGCCATGATTGTGCCACTGCACTCCAGCCTGGGTGACAGAGCGAGACCCTGTCAAAAAAGAAAAGAGCAAAGAACTGCAGATCTTGATTAACTAGAAAAATCACTTAAAAGAAAACTGAGGGCTAATATGATTGTAGGTGTAGTCACAGAGTGGCATCTATTCAGTTATGGAACAAACTGGGGTGAAGGCAGGTCCAGAGCATGATCATCAGACAAGAGCTTTAAAGAAAGGTATGTTTTTGATTAATAAAACACCACACAGGTATCAAAGGAAATGCAAAGGGGAGGGTAAAGTAAAAAGAAATGAAAATTAGTAACAGACAACAGATTTCAGAGCAAAAAATATTATTAGATATTACCCAGGATCAATAAAAGTCATTTCTTAACAATAAAGGAGCCAATTCTTAACAGTCCTACAATACTGCTCATTCACAGGAAAAAAAAAAATGGACAAATGAAAATAATAAATTATCTGCTTTGAGTTATCTTTGGTTTATTGAATTAAAAATAAATTTTTAATAACGGGAAAATACTTCATTGGAAGAAAATTCTATATGAATATTTCGATATTTCTTCATGGTCAGGGCTTTCCGAGCGAAGGACACTGACAAGTTGATTAAATAGCAAAGGCCTTGAAAGGCAGAGACAGTATCTCCCTAAAGATAGAGAAATCTGGAGAATTTTGGAATTGTAAACCTCTTTACTTCCTGTTCCTGGAAACATCTGCTTATACTCCAGGATAATAAACTTAGCGATACCCTCCCTCTCAACCCTAGAGATTTGCTTAATAAGTAATCTCAATCTTTCTCACTCTCTCCCCAGAGAAGAGGACGGGCAGATGTGCCAGTAGCCTCTATTTAAATGAATCTCAGAAGTTTAGTTCTTCTCCTTTGGTGTAACTTCCTGCATGCACAGGGATCTCACCTGGTTCTCATCCCATCCCCTCTCCCACCATGGTGACTGGCTTTGAAAACAAAACTAGGTTGGGCACAGTGGCTCCATGCCTGTAATCTCAGCACTTTGGAAGGCCAAGGTGGGAGGATCACCTAAGGTCAGGAGTTCGAGATGTGCCTGGCCAACATGGGGAAACCCTGTCTCTACTAAAAATACAAAAAATAGCCGAGTATGGTGGCATGTGCCTATAATCCCAGCTATTCAGGAGTCTGAGGCAAGAGAATTGCTTGAACCCAGGAGGCAGAGGTTGCAGTAAGCCAAGATTGTGCCATTGCACTCCAGCCTGGGTGACAGAGTAAGACTCCATCAAAAAAAAAAAAAAACAGAAAGAAAGAAGAAAAAAGAAACTAGTGCTAAGGTATTGCTATGGCTGCTGCATTTTGCTGTAATAAACTATCCTTTTCTGTGATCCAAAAAGCCTCATGTCTCTTGCCAGAATATATATATGTATATAATATACACATATTATACATAATTGTATAATTTACAAATAGATTATACATATTATATAAATTATATACAATTATGTGTATAACATAACTTATATGTTTATAATTATGTATACATGTATTATATGTGTTTTATATGTATATGTATGTAATATATACACATATACACACATACTCTTGAAAGTAGGGGAACTCTCAGACCCTTCACAGTTTCTGACTTAACATACTTACAATGAAAACTCACCACAGACCAACCACTCAGATATCCATGATTCTTATTTTGATGCATTTTCTTCTGAGTTTTCTTTCCATAATGAGCATCTGGTACTTCTGATCTTTAAGACTATAAAAAGTTTTAACTATCGGGGTCCAGAACCAAGATGGCCGAATACGAACAGCTCCAAACTGCAGCTCCCAGCAGGATCGATGCAGAAGACGGGTGATTTCTGCATTTCCAACTGAGGTATCAGGTTCATCTCATTGGGACCGGTTGGACAGTGGGTGCAGCCCACGGAGGGTAGCCAAAGCAGGGCAGGGCATCGCCTCATCCAGGAAGCACAAGGGGTCCGGGAATTCCCTTTCCTAGCCAAGGGAAGCTGTGACAGATGGTACCTGGAAAATCAGAACACTCCTGCCCTAATACTGCGCTTTTCCAACAGTCTTAGCAAACAGCACACCAAGAGATTATACCAGACACCTGGCTTGGTGGGTCCCATGCCCACGGAGCCTTGCTCATTGCTAGCACAGCAGTCCAAGATGGAACTGCGAGGTGGCGGTGAAGCTGGGGGAGGGGCGTCTGCCATTGCTGAGGCTTGACTAGGTAAACAAAGCATCTGGGAAACTGGAACTGGGTGGAGCCCACCGCAGCTCAAGGAGGCCTGCCTGCCTCTGCAGACTGCACCTCTGGGGGCAGGGCATACCTGAACAAAAGGCAGCATAAACTTCTGCAGACTTAAAAGTCCCTGTCTGACAGCTTCGAAGAGAGTAGTGGTTCTCCCAGCATGGAGTCTGAGACTGAGAACGGACAGACTGCCTCCTCAAGTGGGTCCCTGGCCCCCAAGTAGCCAAACTGGGAGACACCTCCCAGTAGGGGCCGACTGACACCTTGTATAGGCGGGTGCCCTTCTGGGACAAAGCTTCCAGAGGAAGGATCAGGAAGCAACATTTGCTGTTCTGCAGTATTTGCTGTTCTGCAGCCTCCACTGGTGATACCCAGTTAAACAGGGTCTGGAGTGGACCTCCAGCAAACTCCAAACAGACCTGCAGCTGAGGGTCCCAACTATTAGAAGGAAAACAAACAAACAGAAAGGAATAGCATCAACATCAACAAAAAGGACATCCACACCAAAACCCGATCTGTAAGTCACCATCATCAAAAACCAAAGGTAGGTAAAACCACAAAGATGGGGAAAAACAAGAACAGAAAAGCTGAAAATTCTAAAAATCCAAGTGCCTCTTCTCCAAAGGATTGCAGCTCCTCGCCAGCAACAGAACAAAGCTGGACAGAGAATGACTTTGACAAGTGACAGAAGTAGGCTTCAGAAGATTAGTAATAAATTTCTCTGAGCTAAAGAAGGATGTTCGAACCCATTGCAAAGAAGCTAAAAACCTTGAAAAAAGATTAGACAAATGGCTCACTATAATCAACAGTGTAGAGAAGACCTTAAATGACCTGATGGAGCTCAAAATCATGGCATGAGAACTATGTGATGCATGCACGAGCTTCAGTAGCCGATTCGACCAACTGGAAGAAAGGGTATCAGTGACTGAAGAGCAAATGAATGAAATGAAGCAAGAAGAGAAGTTTAGAGAAAAAAAGAGTAAAAAGAAACGAACAAAGCCTCCAAGAAATACGGGACTATGTGAAAAGACCAAATCTGCGTTTGATTGGTGTACCTGAAAGTTATGGGGAGAACGGAACCAAGTCAGAAAACACTCTTCAGGATATTATCCAGGAGAACTTCTCCAACCTAGCATGGCAGGCCAACATTCTAATTCAGGAATTACAGAGAACACCACAAAGATACTCCTTGAGAAGAGCAACCCCAAGACACATAATTTTCAGATTCACCAAGGTTGAAATGAAGGAAAAAATGTTAAGGGCAGCCAGAGAGAAAGGTTGGGCTACCCACAAAGGGAAACCCATCAGACTAACAGTGGATCTCTCAGCAGAAACTCTACAAGCCAGAAGAGAGTGGGGGCCAATATTCAACATTCTTAAAAAAAAAGAATTTTCATCCACAATTTCATATCCAGTCAAACTAAGCTTCTTAACTGAAGGATAAATAAAATTGTTTACAGACAAGCAAATGCTGAGAGATTTTGTCACCACCAGGCCTACCTTACAAGAGCTCCTGAAGTAAGCACTAAACATGGAAAGGAACAACCGGTACCAGTCACTGCAAAAACATGCCAAATGGTAAAGACCATCGATGCTAGGAAGAAACCGCATCAACTAACGAGCAAAATAACCAGCTAACATCATACAGGATCACATTCACACATAACAATATTAATCTTAAATGTAAATAGGTTAAATGCCCCAATTAAAAGACACAGACTGGCAAACTGGATAAAGAGTCAAGACCTCTCAGTGTGCTATATTCAGGAGACCCATCTCATGTGCAGAGACACACATAGCCTCAAAATAAAGGGATGGAGGAAGAACTACCAAGCAAATGGAAAACAACAACAACAAAAAAATCAGGGGTTGCAATCCTAGTCTCTGATAAAACAGACTTTAAACCAACAAAGATCAGGCCGGGCGCGGTGGCTCAAGCCTGTAATCCCAGCACTTTGGGAGGCTGAGATGGGCGGATCACGAGGTCAGGAGATCGAGACCATCCTGGCTAACACAGTGAAACCCCGTCTCTACTAAAAAATACAAAAAACTAGCCGGGCGAGGTGGCGGGCGCCTGTAGTCCCAGCTACTCAGGAGGCTGAGGCAGGAGAATGGCGTAAATCCGGGAGGCGGAGCTTGCAGTGAGCCGAGATCTGGCCACCGCACTCCAGCCTGGGCGACAGAGCGAGACTCCGCCTCAAAAAAAAAAAAAAAAAAAAAACCAACAAAGATCAAAACAAAGAAGGCCATTACATAATGGTAAAGGGATCAATGCAACAAGAAGAGCTAACTATCCTAAATGTATATGCACCCAATACAGAAGCACCCAGATTCATAAAGCAAGTCCTTAGAAACTTACAAAGAGACCTAGACTCCCACACAATAATAATGGGAGACTTTAACACCCCACTGTCAACATTAGATCAACGAGACTGAATGTTAACAAGGATATTCAGGACTTGAACTCAGCTCTGCATCAAGTGGACCTAATAGACATCTATAGAACTCTCCACCCCGAATCAACAGAATATACATTCTTCTCAGCACTACATTGCACTTACTCCAAAACTGACCACATAGTTGGAAGTAAAGCACTCTTCAGCAAATATAAAAGAACAGAAATTGTAATGAACTGTCTCTCAGACCACAGTGCAATCAAATTAGAACTCAGGATTAAGAAACTCACTCAAAACCACACAACGACATGGAAACTGAACCACCTGCTCCTGAATGACTACTGGATAAATAACGAAATGAAGGCAGAAATAAAGATGTTCTTTGAAACCAACGAAAACAAAGTCACAACACACCAGAAACTCTGGGACACATTGAAAGCAGTGTGTAGAGGGAAACTTATAGCACTAAATGCCCACAAGAGAAAGCAGGAAAGATCTAAAATCGACACCCTAACATCACAATTAAAAGAACTAGAGAAGCAAGAACAAACACATTCAAAAGCTAGCAGAAGGCAAGAAATAACTAAGATCAGAGCAGAACTGAAGGAGATAGAGACACAAAAAAAACCCTTCAAAAAAATCAATGAATCCAGGAGCTGGTTTTTTGAAAAGATCAACAAAATTGATAGACTACCAGCAAGACTAATAAAGAATAAAAGAGAGAAGAATCAAATAGAAGCAATAAAAAATGATAAAGGGGATATCACCACCAATCTCACAGAAATACAAACTACCATCAGAGAATACTATAAACACCTCTATGCAAATAAACTAGAAAATCTAGAAGAAATGGATAAATTCCTGGACACGTACACTCTCCCAAGACTAAACCAGGAAGAAGTTGAATCCCTGAATAGACCAATAACAGACTCTAAAATTGAAGCAATAATTAATAGCCTACCAACCAAAAAAGTCCAGGACCAGATAGATTCACAGCCAAATTCTACCAGAGGTACAGAGATGAGCTGGTACTATTCCTTCTGAAACTATTCCAATCATTAGAAAAAGAGGGAATCCCCCCTAACTCATTTTATGAGGCCAGCATCATCCTGATACCAAAGCCTGGCAGAGACATAACAAAAAAAAAAAGAGATTTTTAGACCAATATCCCTGATGAACATCAATGCAAAAATCCTCAATAAAATACTGGCAAACCGAATCCAGCAGCACATCAGAAAGCTTATCCACTACGATCAAGTTGGCTTCATCTCTGGGATGCAAGACTGGTTCAACATACACATATCAATAAACGTAATCCATCATATAAACAGAACCAAAGACAAAAACCACATGATTATCTCAACAGATGCAGAAAAGGCCTTCGACAAAATTCAACAGTGCTTCATCATAAAAACTCTCAATAAACTAGGTATTGATGGAACGTATCTCAAAATAATAAGAGCTATTTATGACAAACCCACAGCCAATATCATACTGAATGGGCAAAAACTGGAAGCATTCCCTTTGAAAACTGGCACAAGACAGGGATGCCCTCTCTCACCACTCCTATTCAACATAGTGTTGGAAGTTGTGGCCAGGGCAATCAGGCAGGAGAAAAAACTAATGGGTATTCAATTAAGAGGAAGTCAAATTGTCCCTGTTTGCAGATGACATGATCGCATATTTAGAAAACCCCATTGTCTCAGCCCAGAATCTCCTTAAGCTGATAAGCAACTTCAGCAAAGTCTCAGTATACAAAATCAATGTGCAAAAATCACAAGCATTCTTATACACCAATAACAGACAGAGAGCCAAATCATGAGTAAACTCCCATTCACAATTGCTACAAAGAGAATAAAATACCTAGGAATCCAACTTACAAGGGATGTGAAGGACCTCTTCAAGGAGAACTACACACTACTGCTCAACGAAATAAAAGAGCACACAAACAAATGGAAGAACAGGCCGGGCGCGGTGGCTCAAGCCTGTAATCCCAGCACTTTGGGAGGCCGAGACGGGCGGATCACGAGGTCAGGAGATCGAGACCATCCTGGCTAACACGGTGAAACCCCGTCTCTACTAAAAATACAAGAAAATTAGCCAGGCGAGGTGGCGGGCGCCTGTAGTCCCAGCTACTTGGGAGGCTGAGGCAGGAGAATGGCGTGAACCCGGGGGGGCGGAGCTTGCAGTGAGCCGAGATCGCGCCACTGCACTCCAGCCCGGGGCACAGAGCAAGACTCCGTCTCAAAAAAAAAAACAAAAACAAATGGAAGAACATTCCATGTTCATGGATAGGAAGAATCTATATCGTGAAAACAGCCATACTGCCCAAGGTAATTTATAGATTCAATGCCATCCCCATCAAGCTACCAATGATTTTCTTCATAGAATTGGAAAAAACTACTTTAAAGTTCATATGGAACCATAAAAGAGCCTGCATTGCCAAGACAATCCTAAGCAAAAAGAACAAAGCTGGAGGCATCACACTACCTGACTTCAAAATATACTAAAAAGCTACACTAACCAAAACAGCATGGCACTGGTACCAAAACAGAGATACAGATCAATGGAACAGAACAGAGGCCTCAGAAATAATACCACACAACTACAACCATCTGATCTTTGACAAACCTGACAAAAACAAGAAATGGGGAAAGGATTCCCTATTTAATAAATGGTGCTGGGAAAACTGGCTAGCCATATGTAGAAAGCTGAAACTGGATCCCTTCCTTACACCTTATACAAAAATTAATTCAAGATGGATTAAAGACTTAAATGTTAGACCTAAAACCATAAAAACCCTAGAAGAAAACCTAGGCAATACTATTCAGGACATAGGCATGGGCAAGGACTTCACGACAAAAACACCAAAAGCAATGGCAACAAAAGCCAAAATAGACAAAAGGGATCTAATTAAACTAAAGAGCTTCTGCACAGCAAAGGAAACTACCATCAGAGTGAACAGTGAACAGGCAACCTACAGAATGGGAGAAAATTTTTGCAATCTACCCATCTGACAAAGGGTTAATATCCAGAATCTACAAAGAACTTAAACAAATTTACAAGAAAAAATCAAACAACCCCATTGAAAAGTGGGCAAAGGATATGAACAGACACTTCTCAAAAGAAGACATTTATGCAGCCAACAGACACATGAAAAAATACTCATCATCACTCGCCATCAGAGAAATGCAAATCAAAACCACAATGAGATACCATCTCACACCAGTTAAAATGGCAATCATTAAAAAGTCAGGAAACAACAGGTGCTAGAGAGGATGTGGAGAAATAGGAATACTTCTACACTGTTGGTGGGATTGTAAACTAGTTCAACCATTGTGGAAAACAGTGTGGCAATTCTTTAAAGATCTAGAACTAGAAATACCATTTGACCCAGCGATCCCATTACTGGGTATATACCCAAAGGATTATAAATCACGCTACTATAAAGACACATGCACACGTATGTTTACTGTGGCACTATTCACAATAGCAAAGACTTGGAACCAACCCAAATGTCCATCAGTGACAGACTAGATTAACAAAATGTGGCACATAAACACCATGGAATACTATGCAGTCATAAAAATGGATGAGTTCATGTCCTTTGTAGGGACACTGATGAAACTGGAAACCATCATTCTGAGCAAACTATCACAAGGACAGAAAACCAAACACTGTATGTTCTCATCCATAGGTGGGAATTGAAAAGTGAGAACACACGGACACAGGGTGTGGAACATCACACACTGGGGCCTGTTGTGGGGTTTGGGGATGGGGGAGGGATAGCAATAGGAAAAATACTTAATAAAAATGATGAGTTAATGGGTGCAGCACACAAACATGGCACATGTATACATATGTAACAAACCTGCATGTTGCACACATGTCCTTTAGAACTTAAATAAAAAACGACAGGCACACGTATGTTTATTGAGGCACTATTCACAATAGCAAAGACTTGGAACCAACCTAAATGTCCATCAATGATAGACTGGATTAAGCAAATGTGGCACATATACAGCATGGAATACTATGCAGCCATAAAGAAGGATGAGTTCATGTCCTTTGCAGGGACATGGATGAAGCTGGAAACCATCATTCTGAGCAAACTATCACAAGGACAAAAAACCAAACACTGCCTGTTCTCATTCATAGGTGGGAATTGAACAATAAGATCACTTGGACACAGGGTGGGGAACATCATACGCTGGGGCCTGCTGGGGTGTGGGGGGCTGGAGGAGGGATAGCATTAGGAGAAATACCTAATGTAAATGATGAGATGATGGGTGTAGCAAACCAACATGGTACCTGTATACCTATTTATCAAACCTGCACATTGTGTACATGTACCCTAGAACTTAAAGTATTAAAAAAAAAGAAAAGAAAAAAAAAGAAGCAGGATTATCACTTGTTCCTTGCAGCTCTGGACTCCCAGGAAGAAGAGGCCTGGTCAGATTCTGGGAGACAAAAGAAACCTTTTGTTTCCACTGGGTTTCAAATAGAGGACCTTCTATGTGTTAGGCCAGCATAGTAACTACTACACCACAGAAACCCTTTGCATTGCAGGCTTTTTATATTTTGAGATGAGCATTTAATACTTGTTTTTACAATTATTTTTTAGTTGACAAAAACTGTATGTATTTATGATGTTAAAAAAAAAAAGTTTAACTTTCTTTTTTCAAAGAGAACATCTACAAATCTTCCCAATTAAAGTAACAATACTTAAAACCCTATCTGAAAACAAATCTGAAAAAGAAAGGTAGACTTGAGAGTCATCAAAACAAAGAATAAAAAAGAAATAAGTAAACAACATGGTTTAAAAAGAAAAGGAAGGCTGGGCATGGTGGCTCACGCCTGTAATCCCAGAACTTTGTGAGGCCAACATGGATGGATCACTTGAGGTCAGGAGTTCAAGACCAGCCTGGCCAACATGGTGAAATCCATCTCTACTAAAAATACAAAAATTAGCCGGGCGTGGTGGCACCTACCTGTAGTCCCAGCTACTTGGGAGGCTGAGGCAGGAGAACTGCTTGAGCCCGGGAGGCGAAGGTTGCAGTGAGCTGAGATCACTCCACTGCACTCCAGCCTGGGCGACAGAGCAAGACTCCGTCTCAAAAAATAATAAGAAAAAAGAAAAAAGAAAAGGAAGATGAGCTATAAAGAGTGCATTACAATTCAACACAAAGCTTTACAAACATGAAAACCTGCCAAAGGAGATGTCCAAGAGCCAAGATCCAGATGGGAAGCATTGAACAAAAACTTGTTTTATATACTAAGGTGAGCATGTGGAAATGTTTTTCCATTTTATAAAAACGTTATGGGCCGGGCGCGGTGGCCAAGCCTGTAATCCCAGCACTTTGGGAGGCCGAGACGGGCGGATCACGAGGTCAGGAGATCGAGATCATCCTGGCTAACATGGTGACACCCCGTCTCTACTAAAAAAATACAAAAAACTAGCTGGGCGGGGTGGCGGGCGCCTGTAGTCCCAGCTACTCGGGAGGCTGAGGCAGGAGAATGGCGTGAACCCGGGAGGCGGAGCTTGCAGTAAACTGAGATCCGGCCACTGCACTCCAGCCTGAGCGACAGAGCGAGACTCCGTCTCAAAAAAACAAAACAAAACAAAACAAAAAACAAAAACATCACGTTATGGCCTAATGTTGCATCAAAGTCAAACTGCAAACAGCACAAAGAACCCTCAGAGCAATGGCTGAGTTTTCTGGAAGGGAATAAATTGAAACATACCCTTATTATCCTGGCAGCCTCCAAAAGGATTCGGCAACGCTCCATGCCAGATTTTTTACTCCATATTTTAAAAGCAGCTTTTGCATTTTGAACAGCCAAATTTACTTCCTTTTCTCCCGAACATGTGAAAGTCGCTATCACTCGGCCTATGAAGAGGGGAAACATCAGTTTTATCTCGAATTGTTGCCACATATTTAAATAAAATATTATCTATAGGCCGGGCGCGGTGGCTCAAGCCTGTAATCCCAGCACTTTTGGGAGGCCGAGACGGGCGGATCACGAGGTCAGGAGATCAAGACCATCCTGGCTAACACAGTGACACCCCGTCTCTACTAAAAAAATACAAAAAACTAGCTGGGCTAGGTGGTGGGCGCCTGTAGTCCCGGCTACTCGGGAGGCTGAGGCAGGAGAATGGCGTAAACTCAGGAGGCGGAGCTTGCAGTGAGCTGAGATCCGGCCACTGCACTCCAGCCTGGGAGACAGAGCGACACTCCGTCTCAAAAAAAAATTTAAAAAAAAAAATTATCTATCAATATTCTCTTAGTAGTATTCCCTTCTTGTTTTTTGTTTGTTTGAGATGAAGTCTTGCTCTGTCGCCCAGGCCAGAGTGCAGTGGCGCGCAGTCTCGGTTCACTGCAATCTCCACCTCCTTAACTCAAGCGATGCCCCTGCCTCAGCCTCCTGAATAGCTGGGACTACCAGTGCACGCCACTATGCCCGGCTAATTTTTTGTATGTTTTAGTAGAGATCGGGTTTCATCATGTTGACCAGGATGGTCTCGATTTCCTGACTTCATGATCCGCCCGCCTGGGCCTCCCAAAGTGCCGGAATTACAGGCGTGAGCTACCGTCCCTTCTTAAGTATGGTTTGATTTAGTGACCATCTCTATACTAGCAGGGGTTTTTTTGGTTTTTTTGTTTGTTTGTTTCTAAGACAGAGACTCGCTCTTGTCGCCCAGGCTGGAATGCAATGGCGCGATCTTGGCTCACTGCAACTTTCCCCTCCCAGGTTCCAGCAATTCTCCTGCCTCAGCTTTCCCAGTAGCTGGGATTACATGGGATTACAGGCATGTACCACCACATTCAGCTAATTTCTGTATTTTTAGTAGAGACGGGGTTTCATCATGTTGGTCAGGCTGGTCTTGTACTCCTGACCTCAAGTGATTCACCTACCTCTGCCTCCCAAAGTGCTGGGATTACAGGCGTAAGCCACCACACCCAGCCTAGCAGTTCTTAATGATACTTTGCAGTCACTGACATGTTTTAGGAGTCTGATAAAAGTTGCAGACTTCTCTCCAGAAAAAATGTACTTAAACATATAACAGAATTACAGGAATGTCATGTCCCCTGCCCTAAACTCATCATGGATTTAGGTTTAAGAACCCCTGCTCTCTACTATTTTACAGTTGAGTTTACTAACATTAACTTCTATTAAGTTTTGCAACACTCCTAAACATTATCTCAGAACCTCAGAGGTCTCGTAAAATGAAAGTCAAAAGTAATCGGTCTACTGGGTTATAAACTCTGACTGTAAATCCCTCGTCTATATTCTATGTAGGTTATATCATACTACTGATACTTGATAAATATAGTTAATAAGCAGTAATATCAGGATAAGGCATTCCTAAAGAACATATTTTTTCTCAAAAAATCCAGTATTTCCTTTTCTTATTCCACCTTTATTCCCTCTCCCTATTCTGGTGCAAATTATGAAACAATCAGTTTTTCTAGACCGATGTCCCAAGGACTGTACTGCCTCTACCAACAAGCATTCTTTAAGCTTTTCAACTCAGCAAATCCTCTTCACAAGAACTCCTGGGACTCTTTCCAGGGAGACTTCACAAATCTGCAATTTCTGTTACAAACTTGAACAGCCAGCTGGTAAAGGCAGTGGCTGAGGGTCACACACACTGTAGGCAATTAAAACAACAAAGAGCAATTTTTCTTTCTTCTGTATCAAGATGAGGTCGGGGTAGAGAAGCTGTTTCCTCCTACATAAAGAAGAGATGCGGTAACACCTTCTGGGTCTGCCAAGTCACTGCTCTGTGGTTTAGTGTGGATGGTCAAATACTAAATTCTCCAGTGCCCTGCAAATCAGTTTTATTGCTCTGGCTACATTTTACACAAAATATTTACATTTTTCTCCCCACATATATTCCCTAAAACCCAGCAAAATAAACACAACACAAAACCAAAACAAAAAGCCTCTTCTTCCTTATCTCTGTGACCTTCAGAGTTCCCAGAGTAAATCCAGTGCCTAGCACAGTGCTTAGCACACAGTATCCACTGGATTAAAAAGTTTTATTTCAGCAAGATGAATAAATTGTGGAGAGTTCATGTAGACCATGGTGACTATGGTTACCAATACTGCATCGTATACTTGAAATTTGCTAAAAGAATAGATCTTAAATATTTCACTATCCAAAAAAATCTGTAACTATGTAGAAGCAATGGGTAATTAGATTGACTGTGGTAATCATTTTGTAAGGTATACATACATTACATCATGTTTTACACTTAAATATATACTATTTTTATTTGTTAATTACACTCCCATAAAGCTGGGGAAGAAAGTACTGAATAAAGGTGGGGTTTTTTCCTTTCCCAATTCTGATTAATGTGCAGAAATATTTTAATATTAGAATGTGGTGACAAAGTCCTCATTCGTAGTCATTAGAAACTATCTGTGAGCGCTCCTTCATTCCCAGCACAAATAATTATCTTCCCCACAACCCCGTTCTTTTAGAATTCCTCTCCTATGCACACATTTGAAGATAATAATACATCAGTCCTAGTTTTAAAAGGGGAACAGCTGGCTGGGCACGGTGGCTCACGCCTGCAATCCCAGCACTTTGGGAGGCCGAAGCGGGAGGATCACTTACGCTCAGGAGTTGGAGACCAGCCTGAGTAACATGCTGAAACCCCGTCTCTACTAAGAATACAAAAATTAGTCGGACATGGTTGGGAGCCTATAATCCCAGCTACCAGGGAGGCTGAGGCGGGAGAAGCACTTGAGTCCGGAAGGTCGAGGGCGCAGTGAGCTGAGATCGTGCCTCTGCACTTCAGCTTGGGCAACAGAGTGAAACTCTGTCTCAAAAAAAAAAAAAAAAAAAAAAGGAAGTTAACAGACGTACGACTTCCCACACCAGGACTTTGCGAACTCTGTTCTGGCCCCGGTAAAACTCCTCACGATCCTCCCATCAGCTTTTCCTTTTCCTCCCTTCCCATCCCCGCCCAGAGGCACTCGCGTTGCCCCAGAATCGCTAGCTGCCTACACACACAAACTTAGACTCTCCACTGTCACTGTCTGTGCTCAAGTCGACCCTGCAGAACACAGGAAACGGGGGCTGGCCGGGAAATCCGCGCACCCGGCCCCGCGGCGCCCCAGCCTCCCCGGCTCGGTGCAGTTACCGGTTGCCGGCTCGAAAGCTTTCTCCGTGCCGGAGGCGTCAGCCGGCTCCACGCGGGCCCCGCCGCGGTAATTGAGCGGCTGCGACACGACGAACGTGCCAGTACTCATGGCGGCGACAGGAGAGGGCTGAAGACTGCGAACAAGCGGAGAAAGCGCGGCCAGGCCTGCTCGGAGAAACATGAGGGGCGGGCGCGTCTCCGGCGCAGAGACTGAGAAGCAGCGGGAGGGGCGGGGTCACGGGGATCGGTTCTAGATTTTTGAGGCAGTCACTCGATTCCTCCGCGGTCCAGGTTAGGCCCTCCCCTCGTCAGGAGGGTGGAGCAGGACACCAGATTCCCACCCACCACCTCGCCTTACCCCACACAGTCTCCAGGCGGGAAGAGGACTTCCTTCTTCGTGATCAATATTTGTGAAGCACTTTGCAAGCGTTTTCGGGTTCATCATTGCATGTAAGCATCCTAGGATCCCATTCTTAATCCTATCGCCTGAAGAAGGCAGAGGATTGGCAGGCCGAGAGTTTTTGGTGGTTACTTCACTGTTAAACCACCGTTTCTTTATCTGTATAATGCTTTTTAAAGGGTTACAGTAAAAAGCAAGGGGACTGTGAACGAGATAGATGATATTGTGATCTGAAACTGCTTTTTAAATTCTTAGAGAGACTGGGCGCTGTGGCTCTCACCAAGGCTGGAGGGTCGCTTGAGCCCAGGAGTTTGAGGGCAACATAAGAGAGACCCTGTGTCTACAAAAATAAAAATAAAAATAATACAAATTGGGCCAGGCGCGGTGGCTCACGCCTGTAATCCCAGCACTTAGGGAGGCCGAGGCGGGCGGATCACCTGAGGTCAGGAGTGTCATGCGTGTGTGTCTGTGTGAAGAGACCGTTAAACAGGCTTTGTGTGAGCAATAAAGCTTTTTAATCACCGGGGTGCAGGCGGGCTGAGTCCCAAAAGAGAGTCAGTGAAGGGAGATAAGGGTGGGGCCGTTTTATAGGATTTTGGTAGGTAAAGGAAAATTACAGTCAAAGGGGGGTTGTTCTGTGGCGGGCAGGAGTGGGAATCACAAGGTGCTCAGTGGGGGAGCTTTTTGAGCCAGGATGAGCCAGGAAAAGGACTTTCACAAGGTAATGTCATCACTTAAGGCAAGGACCGGCCATTTTCACTTTTTCTGTGGTGGAATGTCATCAGTTAAGGCGAAGCAGGGCATTTTCACCTGTTTTGTGATTCTTCAGTTACTTCAGGCTATCTGCGCGTATATGTGCAAGTCACAGGGGATGTGATGGCTTGGCTTGGACTCAGAGGCCTGACGTTCCTGCCTTCTTATATTAATAAGAAAAATAAAACAAAATAGTGAAGTGTTGGGGTGGCGAAAATTTTCGGGGGGTCATATGGAGAGGGAATGGGTGATGTTTCTTAGGGCTGCTTCAAGCGGGATTAGGGGTGGCATGGGAACCTAGAGTGGGAGAGATTAAGCTGAAGGGAGAGCTTGTGGTAAGAGACAATATTGTGGGGTTGTTAGAAGCAGCACTTGTCGTATAGAATGATTGGTGATGGCCTGGATATGGTTTTGTATGAATTGAAAAACTAAACAGAAGACACAAAGTCTGAATAAGAGAAAGAGAGAAAACAGGTATTAAAGGACTAAGAATTGGGAGGACCTAGGACATTTAATTAGAGAGTGCCTAAGGAGGCTCAGAATAGCCTTGCCAGCAAAGATTATTTACTTTAAGAGGGAATTGAGAGTGGCGGTTTGGGATAGCACCAGGAGATATCAGCTGTGATGGCTTGGAGAAACAGTGTAAACTAGCAGTGTAAACAAGAGCAGGGCATTTATGAGTAGTTGAGAACGGTGAATAGGAGTATGACTAGCCAGAAGATAGTAGGGATGACAAGTGTTTTGGGGTGCAGTCCAACTTGGTCTGGTGTCTGGAATGAGATGGGACCTAATGAAAAGGAGTGTCCACCTAGGAACTCAAATGGGCTGGAACCTGTAGCATTCTGAGGACAGGCCTGAATTCTGAGAAGGGAAAGTGGTAAAAGTATTGTCTAGTCCTTTTTATGTTGGTGACTGAGCTTGGTGAGGTGTGTTTTTAAAAGACCATTAGTCCATTCTGCCTTTCCTGAAGATTGAGGATGGTAAAGGATATAAAGTTTCACTGAATACTAAGAGCCTGAGAAACTGCTTGGGTGATTTGACTATTAAAGGCTGGTCCGTTATCAGACTGTATAGAGAGGTGTGAAGGCCAAACTGAGGAATTATGTCTGACAGAAGGGAAGAAATGACTGCGGTGGCCTTCTCAGGCCCTGTGGGAAAGGCCTCTACAAAAGTGAAAGTGTCTACCTAGACTAAGAGATATTTTAGTTTTCTGACTCAGGGCATGTGAGTAAAGTCAATTTGCCAGTCCTGGACAGGGACAAATCCCCGAGCTTGATGTGTAGGAAAGGGAGGGGGCCCGAACAATCCCTGAGGGGTAGTAGAATAGCAGATGGAACACTGAGAAGTGATTTTCTTGAGAACAGATTTCTAGGATGGAAAGGAAATGAGAGGTTCTAAGAGACAGGCTAGCGGCTTGTAACTTAGATGGAAGAGGTTATGAAATGATGACAGAATAGAATGGGCCTGTGAGGCTGGAAGGAGATCTTTTCCTTGGTCTAAGAACCATTTGCCTTGTGTGGGAAGAGATTGATAGGTGGAAGTTTCAGTGGGGGAGTAGGTGAGAGTGACTGATGTGAAGGAGGAAAACTGCCATGAGGGATAGAAGTTGGAACACTGGCTGCTTTTCTAGCCACCTTATCGGAGTAAGCGTTGCCTAGAGCGATGGTGGGGGGAAGAAAATAGATTTTGGAAGTTAAGAGAACTGAAGAGAGTGAGTTGAGCATAGTTTGTGATTTTTAGGGCCTCTAAAAGTATTAAAGCAGTGGCAGGCACTGCACGCAGACATGAGGGCTAGGCTAAAACAGTAAGGTCAAGTTGTTTGGACAGAAAGTCTACAGGACGCGGTCCTGGCTCTTGTGTAAGAATTTTGTCCGCACTAACCATGCCTAGGAAGGAAAGAAGGAGTTGTTTTATAAAAGGGTTTTGGGTTTGGGAGATTAACCGAACATGATCAGCAGAGAGAGTAAGTGTGTATTTATGAGAATTATGCCAGGATAGGTAACAGATGAGGAAGAAATTTGGGCTTGACTGAAGTAATGGGGGCTGTCCGTGAAGCCTTGCAGCAGTACAGCCCAGGTAATTTGCTGAGCCTGATGGGTGTCAGGGTCAGTCCAAGTGAAAGCAAAGAGAGGCTGGGATGAAGGGTGTAAAGGTATAGTAAAGAATGTTATGTATGAGTTCCAGAACAGAATAATGGGTTGTGGAGGGAGGTATTGAAGATAGGAGAGGATATGGGTTGGGCACTACAGGGTGGACAGGCAAAACAATTTCGTTGATAAGGCGCAGATCTTGAACTAACCTGTAAGCCTTGTCTGGTTTTATGACAGGTAAAATGGGGGAATTGTAAGGGGCATTTACAGGCTTTAAAAGGCCATGCTGTAGCAGGCGAGTGATAACAGGCTTTAATCCTTTTAAAGCGTGCTGTGGGATGGGATATTGGTGTGGAGTCGGGTAAGGGTGATTAGGTTTTAATGAGATGGTAAGGGGCGCATGATCAGTCACTAAGGAGGGAGTCGAGGTATCCTATACTTGTGGGTTAAGGTGGGGGGACACGAGGGGAGGATGTGAAGGAGGCTTTGAACTGGGGGAAAAGGCGGCAATGAGGTGTGGCTGTAGCCTATGAATAGTCAGGGAAGCAGATAATTTAGTTAAAATGTCTTGACCTAATAAGGGAGCTGGACAGGTGGGGATAACTAAAAAGGAGTGCATAAAAGAATGTTGTCCAAGTTGGCACCAGAGTGGGGGAGTTTTAAGAGGTTTAGAAGCCTGGCAGTCAATACTTACAACAGTTATGGAGACAAGGGAAACAGGCCCTTGAAAAGAAGGTAATGTGGAGTGGGTAGCCTCCATATTGATTAAGAAGGGGACAGACTTACCCTCCACTGTTAAGAGTTACCCAAAGCGTCTGTGATGGTCCAGTGCCACTGCACCCAGGCCTGGGCAACAGAGTGAGATCCTGTCTCAAATTCTGAAGGAGCAATGTAAAATGCTATTAATGACAAATATTGATAGAAACAGAAGCCTAACATACAGAATACGAAGAGCAAAGGCCACAGGAAAAGGTGTCAGGAAACAGAATGACTTCTGTAAGACAAAGCAGCCACCCGGAGGCTCTCACAGGTCTGTCAGCTGAGGGATCTTGCACAAAGGTTCATTCTTCTCACCAAACTTCCAAGCACCTCCAGTAGAGACTTTGACAAACAGAAAGTAATTGGCAATTTGGACATTTCTTTTAGGATTGTTTCTCTTCTAGGGGCTGCTGTCTTTCTCAATGTTTTTTCCTTTACCGACCAGCACACCAGCAGAATATTAGGGAGTGTGGTTTTCAGGTTTAGAGTATATATAAAGTATTCTGATCAAATTTTCTGGCATTCTATACCAGTTTGTTAACTTTTTCAATGCCACTGAGATGTGTAGGTCTTGGTCCTCGGATGGAAACAGCAGTGTCCAAATTCAGAATACCTGAGGCCACACTCACATATTATTTTATTATTGTCCATTGCAAACAGAATTGAAACGTATCAGGAGTTGGTGATGAGCAGCACTATAGATTTCCAAGATCAATAAATGTTCATTTAGGTACAGAAACTATACGTCTCAAATTTTATGGGACAATTTCTATTTAAAAGATTCTGTCCCCAACCAATGCATTTTGACTTGTGACATCGTAATTCCTGATGTTTGCTTTGGAAATGTGGTCGTGATGTCTATTGAATTAATTCCTAGATTGTAAGAATGGCAAACCTCTATCCAGGCACAGGACTCACACCTATAATCTCAATACTTTGGGACACTGAGGCAGGAGGATTGCTTGAGGCCAGGAGTTCAAGACCAGCCTGGGCAACATAGTGAGACCCTGTCTCTAGAAAATATTTTAAAAATTAGCTGCATGGTGGCAGAAGCATGTAGTCCTGACTATTCAAGAGAATGAGGTGGATTGCTTGAGGCCAGGAGTTCAAGATCGCAGTGAGTTATCATGGTACTACGGCTCCAGTCTGGACAACAGAGTAAGACTCTTCCCCAAAGAAAACAGATCTCCTCCAAAATATCTAGCTGTTCCTCTTACCTATTTGTGCTTTTGTTTTTAACTTTTAGGTTCAGGGGTACATGTGAAGATTTGTTATGTAGGTAAATTTGTGTCATGGGGGTTTGTTGTATAGATTATTTCATCACCCAGGTATTAAGCCTAGTACCCATATTTTTTCTGATCCTCTGCCTCCTTCCACCCTTATTATTAGATTATTAATGTATTATTTTTCATTAGCAAAATCCAACATGTAGAAAGAGATTTGTAGGTTACAGAGCTCTTTCACATTTAATTTGTCACACGATGCTCATAATAACCCTACAAAAGAAAAGGAAACTAACACAGATTGAGCTAGGAGGTAGTATGTGGCACTTTGTCAGATATCTCAGTGACAATCATGCAAGATAGGTTTTATCATCCACATTGTATAGATGAGGAAACTAATAGAAAGGTCGTAGAGCTTCCCCATAGAGGAGTTAAGGCTGGAGTCCAGCTCTGTGCAAGTCCAAAGTAAATTTCTTCTTACTACACCAGGTTGAGATGTTGACCCCACGAAGGTTGCTATCAAAATTCACTCTTATGTTGATGAATATTTATCAGAAACCCAGAAATCTGGTCCTAGGGAGAAGATTTAAAGGACATGTAAATTTCTTAGGATGTTTGTCAGCACTACCCAGTAAGCAGCCCAGAAACCACAGAGGATGCTGGCCCGTTTACAAGTTCAGGGTGAAATTCAAAGGCACAAAGATGCCACAAGGAGCAGAAGGAATGCCAAAAGAGAAGCACCCTTCTGTGTTGGAGGGCAGATTTGGGGGTAGAAAGAAATAGAAAAGGAGTGGAATCATTGCTAAAGGGGTAGAAGATCCAAGGAGGAAACTGCCTACCTCACAACTTGCTTAAAGCCAAACTTGGGTACCCCTAAAGCCCCCTCCATTTCCACATTTCCTTCCCCAGACAACCAGTGGAGGAAAAGAAAAGCATCTGGATCCCCTTCGCCCGTCTCCAGGTCTCCCAAAGGAAGAAGTCCTTGGGAACCCATACTATGTGATCCAGGGTCCTTCACTGGCCTCTCCCTCAGGTCATCCAGTTGCCAATTTGTTGCTTTGGCTTAGTTTCACCATTAGCAGTACTCTTCTTGGACACAACCTCCAGAGTAAAAGAAAATGCCGGACATGATGGCTCACAGCTGTAATCCCATCACTTTGGGAGGCGGAGGTGAGTGGATTGCCTGAACACAGGAGTTCCAGACCACCCTGGGCAACATGGTGAGACCCCGGTCTCTACTAAAACTACAAAAAACTATAAAAAAAAGCTAAGTGTGGTGGCGCACACCTCTAGTCCCAGCTACTGGGGGGTTGAAGCATGAGGATCGCTTGAACCCAGGGGCAGAGGCTGCAGTGAGCCGAGATTACAACATTGCACTCCAGCCCGGGCCACAGAGCAAGACTCCATCTCCAAAACAAAAAAAAAAAAAAAAAAAAGAAGAAAGAAAGAAAGAGAGAGTGAGAGAGAGAAGGAAATAGGGAAGGAAGGAAGGGAAGGAGGGAGGGAGGGAGGGAAGGAAGGAAGGAAGGAAGGAAGGAAGGAAGGAAGGAAGGAAGGAAGGAAGGAAGGAAGGAAGGGCAAGAAAGAGAAAAGATCTTTAGGGAGTACCAGCTCTTAGTCTGTCCTCTAGAACTATTAATACATCAAACACACACACACACCCCACATATATTTTTCTTTCCTGAACAATAGTATGTTTACTAATCTTGTAACTCCTTCAGTGGGGAGCCAGAAAACCATCCACACAAAAAAGAAAGGAAAAATTATTCAGAATCCTGTTCCTGCCTGGGTTTTAACAGGGCCTTTCACTTAACAATAATTTATAGATTGTATTTTATTTGAAGCCTTATGTCCTCTACATTTCTCCTTCATATAGAATATAATTTTTCACTGAAGACCTAACAGGTTTCCTAATCTAGGCAGCCTGACACTAGGATTAGGTCCTTAATGAATATTTGTTGAATGAACACATGAGTCAGGTGTTACAAACCAGGACTTTGAAATTGCCATGCTGATGAGGATGTCCCCTAATGCTAGTTAGGCACCTCTGCTTGGATAATCTAGTCTTTTTGATTGTTAACAACTTTTTAGGCTATAATACTCATATTTTCAAAAATAGGTTTAATTTATAAACCTGAGGTAATACGAAACAGAGTATGTGAAAGTGGTCTAAAAATTAGAAAGCACTATACAGTTGCTATTATAATAACAACGTTCATAGTTTGTAGTGCCTTCCTGTTTTTCTCAAATGAAATTCAGGGTCATTGACTTTGGAATTTGTTCTTGGAGTTGATAATTAGCTAGAGACTAAAGGGTACTGACCTTACAGAAAAACTTAGAATCTGTCTGTTATCTGAGACAGTAGCATTATATAGAAATTATTCCAACTCTTCCAAATGTATAAGATATAAAAATGAGAGATTCAGAAGGTTTTTTTTTAACAAAAAGGATATGATTTTTGTGTTCTAGGAAAGGGTCTCACTCTGTCATCCAGGCTGGAGTGCAGTGGTGTGATCACTGCTAACTGCAGCCTCAAGCTCCTGGGATCAATCAATCCTCCCACTTCAGCCTCCTGAGTAGTTGGGAAGACAGGTATGTACCAGGATGCCTAAGTTTTCTTATTTTACTTTTTTTAAAGACAGGGTCTCACCATCTTGCCCAGGCTGGTCTCGAACTTCTGAGCTTAAGCAATCCTCCTGCTTCAGCCTCCCAAAGTGTTGAGATTACAGGTGTGAGCCATCGCCTGTATATACTGATACGTATATCAGTGGTTGTGTCAGTGTTTTTTCTGGGCACACACCTATAGTCCCAGCTACTCAGGAGGCTGAGGTGAGAGGATCTAAGGGGGAAGGATTGCTTGAGCCTAGGAATTTGAGACCAGCCTGGGCAACACAGTGAGACCCCAATTCTAAAAAAACTCAAAACTTTAAAAACTCAAAGAGGCCAGGTCCAGTGGCTTACACCTGTAATCCCAATACTTTGGGAAGCCAAGGTGGGAGGATCACTTGAGGCTAGGAGTTCGAAACCAGCCTGGGCAAATAACAAAACACTGTATCTACACGAAGTAAACAATAAAAAAGTACCCAGGTGTGGTGGTGCGTAACTGTGGTCCCAGCTACTTGGGAGGCTGAGGTGGGAGGATAGCTTGAGCCTGGGAGGTCGAGGCGGTAGTGAGTCATGATCACACCACTGCACTCCAGCTTGGATGACAGAACAAGACACTGGCTCAAAAAAAAAAAAAACCACACAAACAAAAACCCAAGCCATTCTGGCATACCATTTAAGTTAAAGGCATTTGAAAAATAACAGGGATGCTGAAGTGAGAGTATCACTTGAGCTCAGGAGGTTGAGGCTACAGTGAGCCATGATGGTGCCACTTCACTCCAGCCTGAGCAACAGAGTGAGACCCTGACTCAAAAAAAGAAAAAAAGAAAAACAGCAGGTGCAAAAAGATCACTCTAACCTTTGTGCTGTTTCTTTTCCTTTCTTTTCTTTTCTTTCTTTTTTTTTTTTTTTTTTTTTTTGAGATAGGGTCTTACTCTTTTGCCCAGGCTGGAGTGCAGTGGCACTATCACAGCTCACTGCAGCCTCAACCTTCTGGACTCAAGCGATCCTCCCACCTCAGCCTCCCAAGTAGCTGGGACTACAGGCATGTGCCACCACACCCAGCTAATATTTGTGTTTTTTGTAGAGACAGGATCTTGCCATGTTGCCTAGGCTGGTCTTGAACACCTGGGCTCAAGTCATCTGCCCACATCGGCCTCCCATAGTGCTGAGATTACAGGCATAAGCCCGGCCTTGTGCTGTTTCTTAAACGCAAAAAATGAAATTCCCATGTGAAAGAAGCAGCATCCTTATTTTTAGGGACAAGAAGTCAAGACCAAGAGAATTCTGTACAGAACTTGTTAAAATAACTCTTACCTTTTAAGTCCTCCCACATAATTTAGTTGCTTCATCATAACTTACCACTCTTTGTCCAATTTAGTATATAAGGAACTGACTCGAACTGTTTCTTTTCTTGTGTGCCACCTAAAACTTGCATTAAATATATTTGTGCCAGGCACGGTGGCTCGTACCTGTAATCCCAGAACTTTGGGAGGCCCAGGCAGGCAGATCACCTCAGATCGGGAGTTCAAGACCAGCCTGGTAAACATGGTGAAATCCTGTCTTTACTGAAAATACAAAAATTAGCCAGGCATGGCAGCGTGCACCTGTGATCCCAGCTACTTGGGAGGCTAAGGCAGGAGAATCGCTTGAACCCAGGAGGCAGAGGTTGCAGTGAGCCAAAATCGAGCCACTGCACTCCAGCCTGGGTGACAGAGTAAGACTCTGTACAAAAAAAAAAAAAAAAAGGAAAAAGAAAAAAGAAAAGAAACAGCACACACACACACACACACACACACACACACACACACACACACACACAAAATTTGGATGCTTTCTCCTGTTAATCTGTTTTATGTCATTTTAATTCTCTAGCCCAATCAGGAGTCTTAAGAGAGCAGAGGTGGAGTTTTGCTGTACCTACAAGCTGAATTTGCCCATATGGCTTGTTTTCTTAGGACAGAATCCTAGACGTGGAATTGCTAGGTCTAAAGATATAATTATTTTTAAACTTTTTGATACCAATTTGCAAGCAGCCTTAAAAAAAAAAAAAAAAAAAGGGCCAGGTGTAGTGGCTCATGCCTGTAATCCCAGCACATTGGGAGGTCGAAGCGGGCGGATCACCTGAGGTCGGGAGTTGGAGACCAGCCTGGCCAATATGGTGAAACCCCATCTCTACTAAAAATACAATAAATTAGCCGAGCGTGGTGGTGGGCACCTGTAATCCCAGCTACTTGGAGGCTGAGGCAGGAGAATCGCTTGAACCCAGGAGACAGAGTTTGCGGTGAGCTGAGGTCGCGCCACTGCCCTCCAGCCTGGGCACAACAGAGCGAGACTCCATTTCTTTAAAAAAAAAAAAAAGAAAGAAAGAAGAAAGAAAAAAAAAAGTCTTGTCCAACAGAGCAGGCAGCCTTTGGCTAGAGGTATTGAGGTATAGTTTACAATTAATAAAATGCACTCATATTAAGGGAACGGTGCAATAAATTTTGACAAAGGTATGTAATTACTTCATTCATGATATGCAGGGAGTTTTTTTATTATATGACTCTGTAAATATTAATCAACATTAAGCCAAGTAGTCTATTTTAATTATATTTCCTTTTTTGCACAAATTTTTTTATTTTTCCAGTTCACAATTGCTTCTAATTTTCTTATGAATACTTGACTAAGTCCTTCCACACCCTCCAACAGCTCTGTAAAACAAAGTCAATATATAATTTCTATATGGTCAAACCTATTAGATAATTTATGTGGCTTTTTGTTTTGTTTTCCTTGAAGATAAATGTACTGGAGTTTTCCGACCTCCTCATCTACTCTGGATTGCTTGTTCTCTCCACCTGCTCCCCCACAGTTGCCCTGGGACTTGTCTTTGCTGTCATCCTAAGCATTCCCTTTGCTCTCTGCCCTGCCAATAACCTGTTTCTGGTCTTC
>NW_022164477.1:0-2110 GCF_008728515.1 Papio anubis
ATTAGTAAGGCTTCTGATCAATAGTATGCTACCAGTAGTTAAGTGCTGGGAAAGGAAAAGTTAAACCAGGATTTTGACTGCACAGGAACAGTGCTCCTAACCCCCACATTGTTCAAGGGCCAACTGTAATTGACATGGCAGTCAGGCCCTCTTAGTTTAATGTCTTTGTGTTCATTCCTCTTTGTTATTTATGGAAGACACATAGAGGTCAGACTTTGTTGTTCTCACTTATTACCATGACAGAAAAGATGGAAGAAACAAATTTATATTGGAAACCTTTGCAAGGAGCCACATTAAAGAATTAATATATTTTTTAACAGAAATACTTATCAAAGTTTTCTCAATGCCTACAACACAGCAAACTTCCAAACTTCATATTTCAGTGTGAAGCATGTCAATAGCAGATATCACAAACAATTACCAAATATGCTTAGCATATTACTAATTAATTATGCTTTTAAATTATTTAAAGCTTTATGTCAGGGCTAAAGTATATTTTTAAATACCCATTCCCATCATTCTCCTTTAAGTGAGTGTTATTAGCAATGTTCCAAAACCAATTCATCTGAATGCCCATAAAAGAATGTAATTTGATAGGTGAAGCTAAGACTACAAAGCAGGAATAATGATTCACAGACCATGGTGCTGAGTATTATTTAGTCAGTATTTCTACGAGTTCTAAGGTAAAAGGTCATGTATTTTCTTTTAGATATGTCAACTACAGTATAATTTACTAGATAGAAGGAGAGATAATCGACTTCTGTGTTCATAATCAAACTTGAGGTCTCCACCTATAATTTCCCATCCTGGAATAAGATCATTACCTACAAAGTGAAAGGTAAATGCTATAATAAAAATTGTGTAGATTATATACTGACCAGACTAATAAAAACATTTCAAAACGTTTAATATGGGTATGGTTTCATGTGCCTGTAATCCCAGCTACCCGGGAAGCTGAGGCTACAGTGAGCTGTGATGGTGCCATTGCATTCCAACATGGGCAACAGAACAAGACTCTGTCTCAAAATAAATAAATTAATTAAATAAACATAAACATAAAAAAAGAAGAATTCAGTGCTCGTTAAATTAACTTGCCATCAAAATATGCAAAATGGTGACATGTTTATGTTTAACTTTTTAATACAGAGAACTTCAAACAAATTCCCATGTTCCCATCACTTTGATTCAATAATCATCAGTTTATGGCCAATTCTGTTTCACGTTTACTCTCCTTCTGTATTGGAAGCAAACTCCAGGTGTCATTTCATTTCAATCACTACCATTTCATATGTATTCCTAAAATGAAAGGACTCTCTCATTTATATAACCACAATATCATTACATTTAAATACTTACATTTAACATTTAGATGTTAAAACAAGATCTAAAAACTGTGGAAACAATCCTTCGATATCATCAAATATTTAAAATCTTGGCATTTTTTACAATCCCAATTGCTTATATATATAAAAATTATAAGTGTCTTCAAATAATGTTCTAAAGATGTGAGATTATTTATTTTGAAAAATAGAGATAGCTTTAATTTTTCCCATTATATAAGGAATGTACACTAATTGCAAACAATCCAGAAGATACAAAAATATATAAAGAAGAAAATGAAAGTCACCACAATCTCATCACTGGAAGACAATATCTTTCAAATAAACAATCTAACGATGCACCTGAAGGAACTAGAAAAGCAAGAATAAACTAAACCCAAAATTAGCAGAGAGAAAGAAATGATAAAGGTTAGAGCAGAAATAAATGAAATAGAGAATCTATTATAAAGACAATACAATGAATTGACAAAAGAAAATGTTGGTTCTTCAAAGAGATAAAATTCATAAGCACGAGCTAGACTACCCAAGAAAGAAGTCCCAAATAAACAAAATTAGAAATGAAGAAGAATGCATTACAACTGAAACTACAGATACAAAAGATTATCAAATATTATTATGAACAACCATATACTAACAAACTGGGAAACCTAGAGGATACAGATAAATTCCTGGACACATAAAATCTAACAAGAATGAGTCAGGAAGAAATAGAAAACCTGAATGGACTGATAATAAGTAGTAAGACTGAATCAGTAATAAAAAGTTTCCCA
>NW_022164478.1:0-2109 GCF_008728515.1 Papio anubis
GTCACAATTAAAAGAACTAGATTAGCAAGAGCAAACACATTCAAAAGCTAGCAGAAGGCAAGAAATAACTAAGATCAGAGCAGAACTGAAGGAGATAAAGACACAAAAAACTCTTTGAAAAATCAATGAATCCAGGAGCTGTTTTTTTGAAAAGATCAAGAAAATTGATAGACCACTAACAAGATTAATAAAGAAGAAAAGAGAGAAGACTCAAATAGACACAATAAAAAATGATAACGGGGATATCACCACCGACCCTACAGAAATACAAACTACCATCAGAGAATACTATAAACACCTCTACACAAATGAACTAGAAAACCTAGAAGAAATGGATAATTTCCTGGACACTTACACTCTCCCAAAACTAAACCAGGAAGAAGCTGAATCCCTGAATAGACCAATAGCAGACTCTGAAATTGAGGCAATAATTAATAGCCTACTAACCAAACAAAAGACAGACTCACAGCCGAATTCTACCAGAGGTACAAGGAGGAGCTAGTACCATTCCTTCTGAAACTATTACAATCAATAGAAAAAGAGAGAATCCTCCCTAACCCATTTTCTGAGGCCAGCATCATCCTGACACCAAAGCCTTGCAGAGACACAACAAAAAAAGAGAATTTTAGACCAATATCCCTGATGAATGTCCATGCAAAAATCCTCAATGAAATACTGGCAAGCCGAATCCAGCAGCACATCAAAAAGCTTATCCACCATGATCCAGCACATCAAAAAGCTTATCCACCAGGGATTCATCTCTGGGATGCAAGGCTGGTTCAACAAAAGCAAATCAATAAACATAATCCAGCATATAAGCAGAACCAAAGACAAAAACCACATGATTATCTCAATAGATGCAGAAAATGCATTTGACAAAATTCAACAGCCCTTCATGCTAAAAACTCTCAATAAAGTCGGTATTGATGGAACATATCTCAAAATAATAAGAGCTATTTATGACAAACCCACAGTCAATATCATACTGAATGTGCAGAAACTGGAAGCGTTCCCTGTGAAAGCTGGCACAAAATGGGGATGCCCTCTCTCGCCACTCCTATTCAACATAATGTTGGAATTTCTGGCTATTCAGTAAGGAAAAGAAGAAGTCAAATTGTCCCTGTTTGCAGATGACATGATTGTATATTTAGAAAACCCCATCATCTCAGACCAAAATCTCCTTAAGCTGATAAGCAACTTCAGCAAAGTCTCAGGATACAAAGTCAACATGCAAAAATCACAAGCATTCTTATACACCAGTAACAGACAAACAGAGAGCCAAATCATGAATGAACTCCCATTCAAAATAGCTTCAAAGAGAATAAAATACCTAGGAATCCAACTTACAAGGGATGTAAAGGACCTCTTCAAGGAGAACTACAAACCACTGCTCAACGAAATAAAAGAGGACACAAACAAATGGAAGAACATACCATGCTCATGGATAGGAAGAATCAATATTGTGAAAATGACCATACTGTCCCAGGTAATTTATAGATTCAATGCCATCCCCATCAAGCTACCAATGACTTTCTTCACGGAATTGGAAAAAACTGCTCTAAAGTTCATATGGAACCAAAAAAGGCCCTGCATTGCCAAGACTTAGACTGACTTAGCCAAAAGACAAGACTTAGCCAAAAGAACAAAGCTGGAGGCATCACGCTACCGGACCTCAAACTATAACACAAGACTACAGTAATCAAAACAGCATGGTACTGGTATCAAAAGAGAGATATAGACCAATGGAACAGAACAGAGCCCTCAGAAATAATACCACACATCTACAGCCATTTGATCTTTGACAAATCTGGCAAAAACAAGAAATGAAGAAAAGATTCTCTATTTAATAAATGGGCTGGGATAATTGGCTAGACATAAGTAGAAAGCTGAAACTGGATCCTTTCCTTACTTCTTATACGAAAATTAATTCAAGATGGATTAGAGACTTAAATGTTAGACCTAAAACCATAAAAACCCTAGAAGAAAACCTAGGTAATACCATTCAGGACATAGGCATGGGCAAGGACTTCATGTCTAAAACACCAAAAGCAACGACAACAAAAGCCAAAATTGACAAATGGGATTTAATTAAACTAACGAGCTTCTGCA
>NW_022164479.1:0-2108 GCF_008728515.1 Papio anubis
AGGCCGAGACAGGCGGATCACGAGGTCAGGAGATCGAGACTATCCTGGCTAACACGGTGAAACCCTGTCTCTACTAAAAAAATACAAAAAAAACTAGCCGGGCGAGGTGGCGGGCGCCTGTAGTCCCAGCTACTCCGGAGGCTGAGGCAGGAGAATGGCGTAAACCTGGGGAGGCGGAGCTTGCAGTGAGCTGAGATCTGGCCTCTGCACTCCAGCCCGGGCGACAGAGCATAAAAATAAAAAAAAAATAAAGACGGAGTCTTGCTCTGTCGCCAGGCTGGAGTGTAGTGGCAAAATCTCGGCTCATTGCAACCTCCACCCCCTGGGTTCAAGAGATTCTCTTGCCTCAGCCTCCTGAGTAGCTGGGACCACAGTTTTGGTAGAGATGGGGTTTTACCATGTTGGCTAGGCTGGTCTTGAACTCCCGACCTCAAGTGATCCACCTGCCTCAGCTTCCCAAAGTGCTGGGATTACAGGTGTGAGCCATCGTGCCTGGCCATTTGGGGCCATCTTTGTGGCTGCCTACCACAGATGGCCTCTGGAGAATGGCAAGAGCTCTGGATATGTGGCCCAGCCTGCATGAACTGTTGCTCTGGGCTATTCTTCTTCCTCAACTCTAATTTTGTGCTTGCTATACTAGCTAGGATTAGGTGTGGCTCATAAAACAGAAAATCAATTAAGTGGTTTAAAAAAGATAGATATTTACTTCTCTTTCACATAAAAGTCCAGAGAAAAGTCTCAATAGGCTCAGGTTGGTTCTTTCTATCTTTGTACATTTTCACCGACAGGACATGGCTTCCATCCTTAAGATCACAAAATGGTTGCTGGAAGTCTACCATCACACCCACATTTGAAACAGGAAGTAAGAGAAAGGCCAGGTGCAAAAGGCCTTTCCTAGCAACCCCATCCATCAACTTTCACTTACATCTCAATGGTTATCCCCACTCAGCTGCAAGGGAGGCTGGGAAATATCATTTTCTTGTCTGGGCACAATTCTGTCCCCAATAACATAGGGGGACTGTTAATAAGAGCGAAGGGGAGAAAGGGGATCAGTTAGGCATGTCTACCATTTTGCTAAGCAAACTTCCCACACAATAATTTGGTCTCCCCAGCTCCTTTATTTACAACAGGAGGGCTCTCAATGGGGAACCCTGATGCTCTGTGCAAGCAGGATGTGAAGGCTAAGGTGGGATTGTCAGTTGCCTGGCTGAGTTTGAAGGTGTGCTCCAAAAACCCACAGTAAAGACCAGCAAAGACTGGGAGAGTTATGGTTTCCAAATACTTAAGGAAATCTCAATCCATTCATTAGCTGACCACTAAGCTATCCCAGTGGACTTCAGTGGCTGCACATGACAAAGAACACACAGAATTAGTTCAGAAGAAAAACAAGAATAGACAGCAGCAACACAATGCAGCCTGGAGGGGGAGAGAATCTGATTTCTAGAGTTATTCCATAATATTTCAAGGGTCCAATTTTCCAAAACTTTATGGGACAAAAAAAAAAAATAAAACTGAAGTGATGATAGTTGCAAACATCTGTGAAAATACTAAAACTACGGAATTATACACTTTAAATGGGTAGACGGTATGGTGTGAATTTTTTTTTTTTTTTTTTGAGACGGAGTCTTGCTCTGTCTCCCAGGCTGGAGTGCAGTGGCATGATCTCGGCTCTCTGCAGCCTCGCTTCCCAAGTTCAAGTGATTCTCCTGCCTCAGCCTCCCTAGTAGCTGGGACTACAGGCACCCACCACCACGCCTGGCTAATTTTTCTACTTTTAGTAGAGACGGGGTTTCGCCATGTTGGTCAGGCTGGTCTCAAGTCCCAAAGTGCTAGGATTACAAGCATGAGGCACTTTGCCCGGCCAGTCGTATGTAAATTATGAAGCTGTTTAGAAAAAAAAAGAAAGTGGGGCCAAGTGCGGTGGCTCACGCCTGTAATTCCAGCATTTTGGGAGGCCGAGGCGGGTGGATCCCCGAGGTCAGGAGTTCAAGACCAGCCTGGCCAACATGGTGAAACCCCATCTCTACTAAAAATACAAAAAATTAGCTGGGCATGGTGGCAGATGCCTGTAATCCCAGCTACTCAGGAGGCTGAGGCAGGAGTATCAC
>NW_022164480.1:0-2107 GCF_008728515.1 Papio anubis
TATTAGCTAGATGAAGCTGTTATGAAAGAATGTTTTTGAATTTGATATAGTACTTGTATTGGTCCTGTTTTATTACACTAATTTATCAATTCTAATTTCTTTCATTTTTCTAGATACATATCATGCCATCTAAAAATAATGATCGTATAGTCTTATTAATTTTAATATTTGCTCTTCTTAGTTTCATTTGTTAAAACGCTTCATTGATTATGACTTCAAAAACAATATGAAATCAAAATGAGGAATGGATTATCCAAGATGGCTGGCTTATGGACTGATTGATTGTCTAATCTTTGAGTAAAGGAAATTATTGAATGTCCTAATTATAGTCACAAGGCTTTAAGCCTTTGACATAAGTAGTTCTTCCCATTTGAGGCACTGTCTGGTTACCAACTCACTGCATTGAGAAGTCAATGACAGTCTGTTCTCCCCAGAGACTTAATAATCTGGACACTGTCTTGAGATAACATTTTTCCTTTACTTATTGAAAAACATTCTTTTTTTATTAATTTGCTAAGTTATTTATTTTTTTTGAAAAAATTTAATAGTATGGAAGAGTTGACAGTAGTCATTGCTTTCTCCCTATACCTTCAGCCCTATTCTCTTCTAGATAAGAGTTAATTTCAATAACTGAAAATCAAATCACATTTATAAGCATTGTTTACTACAGAGCCTATTAGTTTTTTTAAATTATATTTTCTTCTTCAAAATTTTTATATCACAATACCTGTTTCACATAAACAAAATGACTCAGGTTAAGTTAATTATTTTCACTTGAGCTCCATACTTAGCTCAAAATCTTGCCACTTCGATTTTTCATATGAAACCTCAACATTTTTCTCCTAGAGTTAGTAATTATTTATTGTTTTTGATGCTGATGAAATTTAATGATTATTTTTAATCTCTATTTGATTTATCTCTTTTAGAATATTTATTATTTCCTTCCTTCTAGCTGAGGGTTCAGTTTGCTCATATTTTGCTAATTCTTTAAAGTGTACAATTAGTTTAATCATTTGAGATGTTATTTTTAATGTATGTATACACAGTTACACATTTCCCTCTCACTACTGCTTTCAATGAATCCTATGTATTTTAGTATGTTTCATTTTATTATAATTCATCTAAAAGTATTTTTTAATTTCCCTTGTGATTTCTTCTTTGACCTGTTGTACTTTTAGAGTGTGTTAATTTCTACATATCTGTGAGTTTTCCAGTTTTCCTTATGTCATTGATTTCTAGCTCCATTCCATTGTTGCCTGAAGACATTCTGTGTATGATTTCAATATTTCTGAATTTTTTAAGACTGGTTTTCTGCCTGAACATATAGTCTATTCTGGAAAATATTCCGTCTACTCTTGAGAACAATGTGTCTTCTACTGTTTTTAGATGTAGTATTCTGTACATACCTGCTAGGTTCAATTAACTGATAGTGTTGCTCAAGTCCTCTATTTTCTTTATCTTTTTTCTTTTTTTATTTGTTTTACATTTTAATTTTTTTTATTATTATACTTAAGTTCTAGGGTACATGGGCACAATGTGCAGGTTTGTTACATATGTATACATGAGCCATGTTCGTGTGCTGCACCCATCAACTCGTCAGCACCCATCAGCTCGTCATTTACATCAGTTGTAATTCCCAATGCCATCTCTCCCCCTACCCCCCTCCCCATACTAGGCCTCAGTGTGTGATGTTCCCCTACCCATGTCCTAGTGATCTCATTGTTCAATTCCCACCTATGAGTGAGAACATGCGGTGTTTGTTTTCTGTTCTTGCGAAAGTTTGCTGAGAGTGATGGTTTCCAGCTGCACCCACGACCCTACAAAGGACACGAACTCATCCTTTTTTATGGCTGCATAGTATTCCATGGTGTATATGTGCCACATTTTCTTGATCCAGTCTGTCACTGATGGACATTTGGGTTGATTCCAAGTCTTTGCTATTGTGAAAAGTGCCGCAATAAACAACATGTACACGTGTCTTTATAGCAGCATGATTTATAATCCTTTGGGTATATACCCAGTAATGGGATGGCTGGGTCATATGGTATTTCTAGTTCTAGATCCTTGAGGAATCGCCATACTGTTTTCTGCAATGGTTGAACTAGTT
>NW_022164481.1:0-2105 GCF_008728515.1 Papio anubis
TTTTTTTTTGTTAGAGGTGTGGTTTCCGCCATGTTGGTTAGGCTGGTCTTGAACTCCTGACCTCAGGTGATCCGCCTGCCTCTGCCTTCCAAAGTGCTGGGATTACAGGCATGGGTCACTAGGCCCAGCCTGCTTTTTCAATTTATTTTTGCTAGTAGCTCTAATAAATATTCCACAATATGGAATAATTTTGAAAATATATAATAAGTTGTCCTTTGAGATAGCTAAATACTTATTGTAATGATACTACGATTGGTCAAAATATGCTCGGAAATAATATCTGGACTTTTTATTATTATTATTATACTTTAAGTTCTAGGGTACATATGCACAGTGTGCAGAATTGTTACATATGTATACATGTGCCGTGTTGGTTTGCTGCACCCATTAACTCGTCATTTACATTAGATATTTCTCCCAATGCTCTCCTTCCCCATCCCCCCACCTCACGACAGGCCCCAGTGTGTGATGTTCCCCGCCCTGTGTCCAAGTGATCTCATTGTTTAATTCCCACCTATGAGTGAGAACATGTAGTGTCTGGTTTTCTCTCCTTGTGATAGTTTGCTCAGAATGATGGTTTCCAGCTTTATTCATGTTGCTACAAAGGACATGAACTCATCCTTTTTTATGGCTGCATAGTATTCCATGGTGTATATGTGCCACATTTTCTTAATCCAGTCTATTATTGATGGACATTTGGTTGTTTCCAAGTCTTTGCTATTATGAATAGTGCCACAATAAACATACGTGTGCATGTGTCTTTATAGTAGCATGGTTTATAATCCTTTGGGTATATACCCAGTAATGGGATCACTGGGTCAAATAGTTCTAGATCCTTGAGGAATTGCTACACTGTCTTCCACAATGGTTGAACTAGTTTACACTCCCACCAACAGTGTAAAAGTGTTCCTCTTTCTCCATATCCTCTCCAGTACCTGTTGTTTCCTGACTTTTTAATGATCACCATTCTAACTGGTGTGAGATATTATCTCATTGTGGTTTTGATTTGCATTTCTCTGATGACCAGTGATGATGAGTATCTAGCCATCGCAAGGGACAACTTCAAAAAAGGCAGTACTCTTTTGGATATAGAAGTTTTTGTATGTTAGTTAAAACCTAGTCATATTATTTTGTAATATTCATCATTTTATAAATTTAACAAGATGGACAGTAACTTCCTAATTCATCGCCACCATGTGGGGTCTTTTTGTAAACCATAGAATATTGTGTATTGGTAATGATTAAATTCATTTGTGATGGCCTATTTCTCAGATGTGTTCTCTTCATATCATCTTCTGGTTTAGTTTCATTCAATTACGTTTATTACTAAAGTGTGCTCCTTGAAACACTAGGTACATAAGATCAAGTATAAGTACTGTAATGAAATACATTTAAGAAATGTAGCCTACTGTATTCCCTCTTGGATTTTCACAATGCATATAAACACACCAACAGCACACACTAAAAAGAAAATATATAATAAATGCTTCCTTTTAATAGCCTTGATAAAAAAAATTGTTAGTTTTTTTTCTAAAAGGTTGTGGTTGGTTGAAGGTTTTCAAACTGATGATGAGGAAGGAATTGAAAAAATTATTGATTTTCTTTTACCACATGTAATATTTAATGTTATTGTAAAAGATCAGAGAAGAACAATAGCTAGATAATTTCCAACAACACTGCATTCATTTTAATTCTCAACAGGCAACATATTTATTTTCCACAATAAGAATCCACAAAGAAAGATAAAAATCTCAGTTTCTAAGAAGACTTAAATCTGCTTTGGCTTTTTATTTTACATAATTTTCCTAGGAGAGCACAGAAGAGATCTGAAAAAGCCCATTGACAGAAAAATTTGTGTAGCCAGAATCTTTGAGAGCCTTTTATTAGTATCTGCATCTTCTACCACACCTGGAATCTTATTTGTTTCATAGAATGTAGGCTCTTAGTTCACAATAAATAATTCTCTAAACCTGCAGACGTAGCCTGGGTGCAGTGGCTCACACTTGTAATCCCAGCACTTTCGGAGGCCAAGGCAGGTGGATCACTTGAGGTCAGGCATCCAAGACCAGCCTGGCCAACATGGCAAAGCCCCATCTCTACCAAAC
>NW_022164482.1:0-2102 GCF_008728515.1 Papio anubis
ATGATTCACTCTGATATCCTATTCTACTTCTATTCCAGTCTTTGTGTTCTGTTGAAAGAATTTTTTTTTTTTTAAAACGTAATTCCTCTCCCACTGTGTTGGCTTCAGGTTGTTATTAGCAGAACTCTGGAGCCATACTACCTTAACCAACCCAATTTTCCTGGTGTTCTGCTATTACACTAGGGCTCTTGGCATCGTGTTTTCAGGGACTGCCTCAGATTGTGCAATTAAGTGAAGTGGAAATTTAAAAACTTTTATTCTACCCATTCTTTCATCTGCTGTCTAGGCAGGCTACAAACCTCCCCAACATCCCTGCCGCTAACCCCCTTTAACTGACACTGCAAGTGTCAAACACAAGTATCAGCTCAACACAGCCTTCAGTCTCACCCTGGGCTTTCTCTGTTTTGTTATGTAGATTTTGTTGCTGATACTGTTTTTTTTACTTTCTATTTCCATTGTGTAATTTTCCAGGTTTGACTTGGGAAGCAGAGCACAGCAGCCCTATTTTGTTGTAATGTTGGCGGCTTCAGGTAAGTCACTAAATTGTAAATAATTTAAACTGAGTTTACATTTTTACACTGTTGTATTCCCCGTGAATGAATATGTTATATTCCTCTATGTATTTCAAGCTTTCTTTTATCTGAATATGTCAGTATACTTCGATAGTTGTCTCTATAAAGACCTTATACATTTTTGTTAGACTTCTTTTCAGGTTATTCTTGAATTTTGTTGCTATTGCAAATGGCATATTGTCTATTAATTGTTGTAGTTAGTTATTGCTTTCATGAAGTGAAGATTTTGATTTTGCTGTAGTAATCTGTTGTGCACCTCGTTCTGTAGGCTGATGCACTTGAATATTCCACATACCTTTTTCTTTGAATTTTCAAGATCGATAATGGTATTATCACTAAACATTACATGTTTTTCCAATATTCATACCACTTACTCATTTTGATAATTATAGCTCTTTGTGTCTCAGTCCTGATTTCAAATGTAGAGATAATAGCCTACATCTACTTCTCATTCTTGACTTGAATAATTCTTTGAATGTTTCACATTTAAGTATGTTTGCTGTTGATTTTAGGAAATGGAAGTTCTCTTTGAATATAGGTTAAATAAACACTTTTTTTTTTTATACCATGAACTCATATTAAATTTCTTTAACAAAACTTTTTCTGTACCCATTGACACGATCAAATTTTTTCTCCTCCATTTTGTATGCAAGGAATTACAATGAAACAGTTTTTTTTTTTTTTTTTCCTAATGTTAAACTGTATGTTATTTCCTTGGGCAGGGCTTGGTTATTCATTTAATATGCTAGTAATTTACGAAGGATGTTTACTACTATGTAAGGGAGCTTACTTGATGTGCTTTTTTTTTCCCATCTGGGTGGGATGTGGTCCTCACCTGGTTTTTGAATCCAGGAGGGCTAGTCTGGGAGAATGAATTGAACAATTGTCAATATTTTGTGTGTCCTAGAAGAGATGAGATAAGATGTTGGTTAGTTATCCCTGATCATTTGGTAGAATTGGACTTCAATACTGCCTAACTTGGAATGTTTGAGGGTGGCTTGGGCTTTGAATATTGTACAGTTTCAGTTTTTATAGTTTAATTAATGTTTTCTTTTTCTTTTTGGATCAGTTTAGTTACTGAATTATTTTATTTCTACAAAGTGGTCAGTTTCATTTAGGATTTCACTTTTAATGGCTTTTTTTTCTTTCTTTTTTTTTTTTTTTTTTTTTAGACGGAGTCTTGCTCTGTCGCCCAGGCTGGTGTGCAGAGGCGCGATCTTGGCTCACTGCAAGCTCCGTCTCCCAGTTTCACGCCATTCTCCTGCCTCAGCATCCGGAGTATCTGGGACTATAGGCACCGGCCACCATGCCCGGCTAATTTTTTGTATTTTTAGTAGAGATGGGGTTTTACCATGTTAGCCAGGATGGTCTCGATCTCCCTGACCTCATGATATGCCCACCTCAGCCTCGCAAAGTGCTGAGATTACAGACTTGAGCCACTGCGCATGAACAGCTTTAAATACACAGCAAATCTGGTTCCAGTTAGACACTCGCCTACCTGCATATCAGCTTGTGGAATAACATGGAGCA
>NW_022164483.1:0-2102 GCF_008728515.1 Papio anubis
TCCACCTCCCGGGTTCATGCCATTCTCCTGCCTCAGCCTCCCCAGTAGCTGGGACTACAGGCGCCGGCCACCATGCCTGGCTAATTTTTTGTATTTTTAGTAGAGACGGGATTTCACCGTGTTAGCCAGGATGGTCTCCATCTCCTGACCTCGTGATCCGCCCGCCTCGGCCTCCCAAAGTGCTGGGATTACGGGCCACTGTGCCCGGCCTGGATTTGCGTTTTCAAAGTAGCTTTGGGAGGGTGCTAAGTCACAGCGGTGGGGCAGGAGGGAGGTGAGGAGGCCGGGCTGGGATGGCAGGGCCTGGGGAGGGGACCCTGTTGGGGCAGCTGCACTCACGATCTGGGGGTCGGTGGCCACGCCGCTGCTGTAGGTGGTGGTGAGGGTGGAGGCGCAGGCTTCGCTGTACCAGGGCACGCGGCCCTGCTGGGTGGTGCTGCCCACGGAGAGCGTGTGGATGCTGTTGGTGTAGCCGTCGCAGTTGCAGTCGTCGTAGTGCAGGCCGCCGTTGCCCGAGGCCCAGATGAAGAGCGTGCCCAGCCCGCCGCGGCCCTGGGAAACCAGGAGGGGCGGGGAGGGGGCGTCGGCCTGGCCTGCCACCCTGGCCCTCCTTGGGCTCCCACTCACCTTGGTCACGCCACGCCGGAAGGCCTCGCGGGTGAGGATGCCGGGGCCGTCCACCGTGCGGCCGTCATCCTCGGGGCCCCAGCTGGCGCTGTAAATGTGGATGTGCTGTGGCTGCAGGCTCAGCGACTGGGCCTCGATGACATCGGTGATGGTACCGTCCAGCATCCGCACGCCTGCAGAGCCAGGGCGGGAGGGCCGCTGCCACCAGCCCTGCCCTTCCCCACACCCCAGCCCACCCCGCGCCACTCCGCCACTCCCCAGCCCCACCCCACACCACTCCACGCCACTCCCCAGCCCCACCCGGGCCCTCTCTCTGCTCCCTGGAGTGGACCATCCGTATTGGCTCAGCACCCCCTGAGCCCCAGAGTCTGGGGCCCTAGCACCACCCAGCAGTGACGGGGGGCTCCCGAGTCCTCCTCCCCTGGTCTGCAGGCCCAGCTCTCCACCAGCATCACCCGCTTCCCTCTCTGTCCCCCAATGGTGCCACTGGGGGACCCTGGGTACCTCCAATTCGGGCGTTGAAAGCGACCCCCACACCACAGAAGCCATTGTCGGCCATCGCGGCCACCTCCCCAGCACAGCGGGTCCCGTGCCTGGTGCCAGGGCCAAGAAGGGCTCCCGTCACGGCCTCCATCCCCCTGCCAGGTACTGGGGCTTCCCCCATGTGCTGTGGGAGCCCTGCTCACCGGTTCTCGTCGCTGGGGGTGTAGCGGGGCTGGGGATCTGGGTCGTAGTCATTAAAGTCGTAGCTGGCCAGGGGGTCCTGGGGACAGGTGGGGATAGGAGGGGGCTGGGAGGCGTCCTTGGGTGGAGCCGGTCTCGGCACCTGGGGAAGCCCTCGCCCCCAGCCACCCGCGGTCTCACGTAGTTGGCCCAGAGGTCCGGGTGGTCCTTCTCGATGCCATCGTCCAGCACAGAGACCACAATGCCCTGGCCTGACAGCCCCTGGCCCCAGGCCTGCAGGACACTCAGGTCTGGTTGGGCCTCGCTGTTCTGCAGGGGGAGGCAGGGTGGTGACCCTGTGAGGGCCTGGGGTCGAGGGCGCCAGCGGCCCTGTCCCCACCCACCCACCCTGGCTGCCCGCTCACCATGTACCACTGCTTGGAGAACCAGGGGTCTGTGGGCACCACCACAGAGCGTTTCACCCGCCGCCGTAGCGTCTGCTGCTGGAACCACTGCACCTGCAGAGCGGAAGGTGCGTCAGGCCTGTCCGCTGCTGGCTCCTGGGGCCCCTCGTGGTTCAGGGAGTGAGGCAGCCCCATGCCCTGGGGCCCCGTGTCTGTGGGGGCTGCTCTCCAGCGTCCGCATGTACCTGGGGCTCTGTCTGCAGTCAGAGGGGACCGAGGCTTTTGAACCACCTGTCCTTGGGTCCACAGACGCGTCGTCGCTGTCCCTGGTGACTGCAGATCCCCAGGTCCCCACTCCACTCCTTCCCCCATCCCTGTTCTAGATCCTTCTCTCTCCTGCATCACTTC
>NW_022164484.1:0-2098 GCF_008728515.1 Papio anubis
ACAAAGCACTGAGAGGTTGGGAGGGTGATCTGCCAGGAAATATTAGAGTGAACTCTTTCCCTTTGTTTTTATTTTTATGAGTTATTTGGCTTTTAGTGGCAAAGGAAGAAATACAGAACTTCATAAAAGGAAATGAGTAGTTTTCTCATTTCTTACCTTCTGGTTTTGTTTGTAAGCAGAGTTCAGAACAAACAGAGATACAGAAAAAACAACTCTATACTTTTCTTGTAAAAGAAAAATTTCAGAGAGACTTTCAAGAAATATCAAAGAAATGTTTATTGAAGACTGTTGCAATAGGAGTCAAAACGCTGTAATAGGAAGAGCCCTTGGAGTCAACTTACCTCAAGCCAAAGGCAGGAGAATTTAAGCCTTGGGGGGAGCTAGCAGGATGGTTCTGGAGGTCGTTAGGAGGGAAGTTGGCTAGTGTGATTGGGCCATCTGTGTTTGCTCATTTGTGCTTGTTGGAGTAAGGCTCCTATCCTCCCACAGAGACAGAGCTGCTGCCCTCTTGGGTAATTACATTTATAGGGATGAGGCATCTGACTGATTCGCTATTCATTGTTCCACCACACGAGTGGTTCAAGGTAGAAAATCTCTTGTATGTCATCAGTGAACGTAGAATGTTCGTGTATCTCAGTGAACAGTTCTGGGTGTTACTTGAGGCCGAGCAAGTGGCCCTGGTTGTTTGGAGACCCTCACACCTCTCCCTGAATTCTCTGTCCTAGAGTTTACAGCTGTCATTGCCCACCCTAGACTACAGTAGCAGAAGTCTCATATGGTGCTCCCAGTGTGCCTTTATCCACACAGAGGAGCAGGGAGGCTCCATCCTCATGTGACCCTTTCCCTTGGATTGATGGATGCTTCTCAGCACATCAGCCTGAATTCTACTCCATCCTTCTCTCTGGCCACATCCATTCCTCTAAATTCAGTGGAGGTCGACCTGACCCTGCATATTTCTTGCCCTGATATTATTCTCTCTATCGAACATTGTACTCTACCCCTTCTTTTAATCTACCCAGGCTTTAAATACCTCTGTGTTTCACCATGAAGTCTTTTCTTGTACTCAAAACCAAAATAGTCTATTTCTTTCTTCTAAACTCCTATTGCTTCATGAAGCCACATTTTCCCAAGGATATTTTTCTGTATTTCAGCCTTCAATGTTTTTAAATGGCTTTTTTTCCCATGCTGTCACAGAAACTTGATATATGGACTGCATTGCTGCTGTCGTTTTCATTTTTTCCTATGCAGTTTAGTAATAATCATCTAATTTTATGTCATGTGATATTAAATATAATTAATTTTATCATAATTAATTTCTTGATCTCTTACTATGTGCTAGGCAGTCATCTGAACACTGTGTGCCAGTAATGAGCAAAACATGCAACTTCCCTTCTAGAGTAGGGAGGGAAATGTGACAGAGAGTAAGTGAAGTGTACAGAATGTGAGACCTTTACAATTCTACAGTTAAAAATAAAGAGAACAAGTAGGATGGAGATTGCTCAGGAAAGTTGCTGCAATTTAAAATTGAGAAATCAGGAAAGATGTCTGTGACAAAGTGAAATTTTAGGAGAGACCCCAGGTCTGGGAAATGAGTCAGGTGTACTTCTGGGTGAAATGCAGATGCCCTCTGGATAGAGTCAGCGTGGCCCAGCCCAGAATTTCGAATAATATGGAACATTAGTTCAGGGACCTCAGGACTTGAAGCAGTGGGCGGTTACTAGAAACGAAGGGAGGCTCCTGGCCTTCACAATCTGAAGTTCTGTGTGTTTCCCTCACCATCTAAACAAGGGGAAGGGTGGGAAGGGTGAGATCGTTTGTCTGTCAGAATGCCTGTGTCCTCCCTGGGATCTGTGCTGGGCTCATTCAAGGTTAGGAGTTCCAGACCAGCCTGGCGAACATGGTGAAACCCCGTCTCTACTAAAAAAAAATACAAAATACTAGCCGGGGGAGGTGGCGGGTGCCTATAGTCCCAGCTACTCGGGAGGCTGAGGCACGAGTATGACATGAACCCGGGAGGCGGAGCTTGCAGTGAGCTGAGATCGGGCCACTGCACTCCAGCCTGGGCGATAGAGCGAGACTCCGCCTCCAAAAAAAAAAA
>NW_022164485.1:0-73189 GCF_008728515.1 Papio anubis
TTTTTTGAATTTCCAGCTTTTCTGCCCTGCTTTTTCCCCATCTTTGTGGTTTTATCTGCCTCTGGTCTTTGATGATGGTGATGTACTGATGGGGTTTTGGTGTAGGTGTCCTTCCTGTTTGATAGTTTTCCTTCTAACAGTCAGGACCCTCAGCTGTAGGTCTGTTGGAGATTGCTTGAGGTCCACTCCAGACCCTGTTTGCCTGGGTATCAGCAGCAGAGACTGCAGAAGATAGAATATTTCTGAACAGCAAGTGTACCTGTCTGATTCTTGCTTTGGAAGCTTCCTCTCAGGGGTGTACTCCACCCTGTGAGGTGTGGGGTGTCAGACTGCCCCTAGTGGGGGATGTCTCCCAGTTAGGCTACTCAGGGGTCAGGGACCCGCTTGAGCAGGGAGTCTGTCCCTTCTCAGATCTCAACCTCCGTGTTGGGAGATCCACTGCTCTCTTCAAAGCTGTCAGACAGAGTCGTTTGGGTCTGCAGAGGTATCTGCTGCTTTGTTATTGTTTACTGTGCCCTGCCCCCAGAGGTGGAGTCTACAGAGACAGGCAGGTTTCCTTGAGCTGCTGTGAGCTCCACCCAGTTCGAGCTTCCCAGCAGCTTTGTTTACCTACTTAAGCCTGAGCAATGGCGGGCGCCCCTCCCCCAGCCTCGCTGCTGCCTTGCCGGTAGATCACAGACTGCTGTGATAGCAATGAGGGAGGCTCCGTGGGTGTGGGACCCTCCCAGCCAGGTGTGGGATATGATCTCCTGGTGTGCCTGTTTGCTCAAAGCGCAGTATTGGGGTGGGAGTTACCCGATTCTCCAGGTGTTGTGTGTCTCAGTTCCCCTGGCTAGGAAAAGGGATTCCCTTCCCCCTTGCGCTTCCCAGGTGAGGCAATGCCTCGCCCTGCTTCAGCTCTCGCTGGTCGGGCTGCAGCAGCTGACCAGTACCGATCTTCCGGCACTCCCCAGTGAGATGAACCCAGTACCTCAGTTGAAAATGCCGAAATCACCGGTCTTCTGTGTCGCTGGCGCTGGGAGTTGAAGACTGGAGCTGCTCCTATTCGGCCATCTTGCTCCGCCCCCCCTCACAGGTTTTTTCTTATTTCACAATAAGATTGACATTAATATGCAAATAATACCAAAGAATGAATATCAAATTGTCAATGTATCTATTTATTGTATACACAAATGTGCAGGCACGTGTGTACACATAAACATTTCTGTTAGACATTTAACAAAAAGTTGATATCTGATAAAGACATAACTTTTTAATAACTTGGCATATATACACAATTGATTTATATTTCTAAATGATGGGATCTTTTCTTTAAAACTAATGCATTATTTGTTATGCATTAATTGTGATTCAATGAATGAAATGAACTTTAAATCTTATTATGAAGTAATATTTTTAACATAATTGTAAAATGCAATTTGGGGTGTGAAAGATTCCACAGTTTGAAATATTGATGATAGGCCCAAATATCATTTTCTTTGTTATAAAATGGATTTACCCTGAAATGGAAAATGTGAAACCTAGTTCTGTAACCTGACTGCTACCAAGAGCTGCATGACCCTAGAAAAGTCATTGAGAGGCAGCAAATTTTAGTTTACCTATCTGTAAAATAAAGAATAGCAGATTTCTATGGGCCCTCTACAAATTAAAGATATCAGTATTGGAGTCTATGTTGATACAAGTATGTTCACTCACTGGTGACATCTATCCCTGCCAAAATCTGCAATAACGTGAGAGTGAAAAAACAATGTTCTTAAAATTATAGAGAGTAGGCGGTGGCTCGAAGCCTGTAATCCCAGCACTTTGGGAGGCGAGGCGGTGGATCCCCACGAGGTCAGGAGATCAGAGACCATCCTGGCTAGCTGGTGAAACCCGTCTCACTAAAAGACAAAACAGCTGGTGAGGGTGTGGGCACCTGTAGTCCCAGCTACTCGGGGAGGCTGGGAGGAGAATGGTAAACCGAGGCAGGCAGTGAGCTGAGGTCCAGAAGCCACTGCACCCAGCCTGTGACAAGGGTTGAGAGACTGCCTCAAAAAAGAATTATAGAGAAGTAATAGAAATTTCATGCAGCATAACTACAGATAAGAAGAATAAAATATATGTAAAGCTCTTTTATATGTTTGCCCTCAATAGAGTTTATTACAGTATTATAAATTGCACAAAATTATTTGTTGAAATAAAGCATATTACTTATATATTCAAAAGTTAAACATTGATAAATATCTTGCTGTGTGTATGGAGCTCTATTGACTTTTTTGTCCAACTTTCTGAAGGCAAAATACATTGAAATAAACAAGGAGGAAATAAAATTGATTCTACTTAAACTTCAGATAATTGGAAACATGAATATATAACTAGATGTGCCCAATGGTTATTTGGTCATGTAAGAAAAACATTTTAAATGGTCCATTTTCAAAGCATAATAAATCTAAGTACCAGCAGCCAGCCGGCAAATGTAACAAACTGCATGGCTCATGAACGCAGAAGATCACAATAAGCGAACAGAATGTAGAGGAGGGGTCAGCCCATAAAAGGGAAGAAAGTTTCATTATTGGGAAATTGAAACATGCAAGGAAGGGGACCTGGGTATAACCTTATGAGGGAGATAATGAAACTTAGGTGACGTCCAGGAAGATTGTATCTCGATAGTACTGGACCAGTGAGGAACTAGGGGAGGGACTTGCATGCGAGGAGATAAATTACCTGCTGTAACTGCCTCAGGTGTGCCTGCCTACTAGACACCCGATCTTGCAAGACTGCCATTAAAAGTCCAATTTCTGCTGTTTTTCATGTCTCTGAGTCCATTCTTTGGATTTGCATGGGTGAAAATGTGTTTCTCACAAATCTGGGGGCTTGTCCAGGATCTCTGTGCCTTCATGGAGTGGGACTATGGCAGAGATGGGAGATGCATCCCACCTGATTTAGGTGGCTCACTCTATTTGGGCTTCCTGGTTCCCTGCGGACGCCATAGACAAACCCAAGACTGTTATTCAGGAGGCAGCAGAGGCAACACAAGGAGAAAAGCAGGCAACATGGCAACCAGGCAACCTTGTGCATGAGCCAAAGTAAGAAAATTGGACTCTAAGTCCTGCTTGGGGGTTAGGCATGTTCATAGGTCAAGTGTGTGCATGACTGAGATGTATCCTAGTTAAGAAGCAAGTGCAGAGTCCCAATCCACGGTTCTGTTCTCCCACAAGAGAAATGACCAGAGACAGAGGGGGTGATTCTTGGGGTGTGCAAGAAACCTCCAGTAGGGAGGGTTGAGTACATGAGGAAAAGCTCAGACACAGAGACTGATCGAAAAAAGGAAACAGAAATTCTAGGCTTAAGGAACAATAGAAAGAGGAAGTCAAAGAGACTCTCTCTGACATTCCCGTATGTAGTCCATTGGGGGGAACCCTGCAGGTTTTCAGGGACAACCCTCAAACCAGGGACAAGGAAAAGTAAAAGATAATAAAGTATTGCTGTTTTATCTGGTCCAAAGACCCACTTGTAACCCTTCGGTCTTTTGGCCTAAGTTTGTCTCAAATGAGGTTTGGGTATGCCAAGCTTTAATTCTCCATGTGAATAATAAAATCCCATCCTCAAAAGAAGAGATAGGTTACACTCTCTGCTGGATCAAGGAATTAGGACCCCCATGTTCCCTGTTAAAGAAGGAGTAAAAGAGCCTGGTAAAAAGCCCTCACACAGTGAAAAGCCCTGGGACCCCTTATCGTGCTTACCCCCTCCATACATCTCACAAAACAAGGAACAGGAAGATCAAGGGGCAGCAGGAGGGTTAGAGGAAGAAATACCTGGAGACCATGGGGGAGCTGAACCAACTACTTCTTTAAATCCTCATCCAAATTTAAGAAAAGAATTAGAACAGTGTAAGAGGGATGTTGAGAACTTCCTTATCCCTTCCACACAGCAGGCATCTAGCATGTTCACCCTTAGGGAAGTTCCCACAGACAGGGAGAGATTGGCTTTGTAAGTGCTCATCTTACAAGTATTGGAATTAGGAATTTCATAAAGGAAATAAAACCACTCCTAGACGATCCCCCTCAGTTTAGCAGACCAGCTGGACCAATTCCTAGGACCCAGCATTTACATGTGGGCTGAAATGATGTCTGTCATAAATATCCTGTTCACAGGCAAAGAAAGGGAAATGATTAGGAAAGCAGCCATAACCATCTGAGAAAGGCAACATGCTCCAGGCAAGAAGTCTTGCCAGCTGAACAAAAATTTCCAGATATTGATCCTGAAGGGATAATAGTGATCCCAGGGACTGGGCCCAAATGTGGGACCTCAGGGAACTAATAATTTAAGGAATCAAAGAGCTCACTCACAGGACACAAAATGTCTCAAAGGCATTTGAGATTCAACAAGAAAAAGAGGAAACACCCTCTGCATTCCTGCAGAGGTTCAGAGATTAGATAAAAAATAAAAAATAAATAAATAAAAATACTCCAAATTAGATCCAGAGGACCCAGTAGGGCAAGGCCTCTTAAAGGTTAACTGTAACTAAGAGCTAGCCTAACATTACAAAAAAATTACAAAAACAGATTGATGGATAAAATGAGAAACTGATTGAGGAATTACTGAAGGAAGCTCAGTCAGTCTTTGTAATGAGAGAGGAGGAAAAGCAGAAACAAAAAGCAAAAGTCATAGTTTCTACTGCGGAAAAGGTAGTCCAAAAAAAGGCTAGATCTAGATCCCCCTCAAAGGAGAAAAAGGAATGACAGATTTCAACACAGAGAAAGAAGAGAAATGCAGGGGAAAACTCCTAAGACAGTGAGTAAATGTTAAAAGTGTAGAAAGCCAGGAGTTTTAAAAGAAAAATGTCCTGAATGGAAATAAGAAGAAAAGGCAACCCCCTCATAACCATTAATGAAGACTAGGGGCTTCAGGGGTTGCTTCTGAGTGGTACCACCAGGAACTCTTAATAAATGTGAAGATGGGACCTGAGGAAGAAGAAGTAACATTTTTGATTAATACTGGAGTGGCTTGCTCCTCCCTAATTCACCAACCAAGGGGTACAAAAGTCTCTAAGGAAAAACTGACAGTATCCAAGGTCAAAGGGGAGTGATTTTAGGTTCCGATATTCAAGAAAATGTTAATTAGATTGAGACCAGAACAAACTGAGGGGTCACTCTTATATGTTCCTGAAGCAGGAACTAACCTCCTGGGTCAAAACCTGATTGTGAGATTGGGATTAGGATCTGGAATAGAGGAAGGACAAATAAAAGTAGTGATGGGCCTCCTAACAGAGGAGGAGGAAAAAAAATTAATCCTTTTGTGTGGGTTAGGAAAGGCAAGAGAGGAGGCTTAAAAATCACACCCTTACAGATTAAACTAAAACAACCAGGACAAGTAGTTTGCAAAAAACAATGTCCCATTTCCATTAAAGGGAAAAATGGTCTACAACCGGTAATAAGTGGATTCATTGAAGAAGGACTATTAGAACCCTGTATGTCACGATACAATAACTCCAATTCTCACAGTCAAAAAGCCTAATGTGTTATAAATTGGTGCAAGATCTAAGGGCTTAGACAAATCAAATTGTCCAGACCCGCCACCCTGTGGTACCTAGACCCTACACCCTCTTTAGTAAGATAGTCCTAAAACGGAAGTGGTTCAGTGTGGTGGATCTAAAAGACTCATTCTGGGCAGTCCTTTCTACTTTAGGAGTAGTGATCTCTTTGCTTTTAAATGTGAAAATCCTATAACTGGGAGAAAAACAACAGTATTGCCGGACTGTGTTGCCACAAGGTTTCATGGAAGCCCCAAACTCATTTTGTCAGACCTCAGAAAAAGTCCGGGAGGAATTCCAACCTTCCAGGGGAACCCAGTTGTTACAATATGTAAATGATCTTTTAATTTCTGGGGAGAGGAGGGCCAAGGTATCAGAAACCACTGTAAGCTTACTTAATTTCCTAGGAGAAAGGGGATTGCAAGTCTCTAAGAACAAATTGCAATTTATAGGGGAAAAAAAAAGTTAAATGTTTAGGACACCTGCTTAGTGAAGGGAAGCAGAGAATAAACCCAGAGAAAATATCAGGAATAGTGGGTCTGCCTTTGCCTAAGACAAGGAGAGAAATCCAAAAATTTTTAGGTCTGACTGGCTACTGAAGGTTATGGATTGATTCATATGCTTAAAAGACAAAAATTCTGTATCTCAAGTTACTGAAAAAGGAACCAAATCCCTTGCAATGGTCCCTAGAGAAATTTCAGGCAATGAAAGAGCTAAAGCAGGCCCTCATCACAGCCCTGGTCCTGGCCCTCCCATCTTTAGAAAAACCATTCCATCTGTTTGTAACAGTAGACCAGGGCATGGCCCTTGCCGGGCTCACTCAAACTCGGGGAGGGAAGAGGCAACCTGTTACTTTTGTCTCCAAGCTTCTCCATCCTGTCTCTTGGGGGTGGCCCAAATGTAGGCAAGCAGTAGCTGCCACAGTGCTGCCGGTAGAGGAGAGTTGAAAGCTAACCTTTGGTGGTGTCCTAATACTAAGGACCCCACACCAGGTCAGGAATATATTAAACCAAAAAGCCAAGAAGTGGTTAACAGATTCTCAGATTCTAAAATTTGAAGCCATAATAATGGAAAAAAATGATTTGGTCACACCTACAAATACTTGCCTGAATCCAGCCAGTTTCCTATGGAAAGGAGAGGGGAATGAAAAATATAAGACCATAACTGCTTAGATATGATAAAATACAAAACCAAAGTTAGACCAGGCCCTAGGGATAAGGCTGTTTGTGAGTGGGTCATCCCAAGTGATAGATTAAAAAAAAAAAAAACAAAAACATAATGGTTATGCTGTCATTTATGAAAATAAACACTGCTTACATGAGAAAAGTAAATTACCTAATGGCTAGTCAGCCCAAACTTGTAAATTATATGTTCTTAACCAGGCCTTAAAGCTCCTTGAAAGTCAAGAAGATACTATATATACTGATTCTAAATATGCCTATGGAGTGGTACACACTTAAAAAAATCTGGACAAAGCAGGGTCTAATAAATAGCAGGGGAAAGAATTCGTACATGGGGAACTGGTCAAACAGGTCTTAAAAAGCCTCCTGCTTCCAGCAGAGGTAGCCATAGTTCATGTAAATGGTCATCAAAAAGGGAACACTATAAAAGCTGTAGGAAACAGGCTTGCAAATAAAGCTGCTAAGCAAGCCTACCTGAAGGCAAAAATTAGACTATTTAGCCTGATACCAGACATCCCTAAAGAAGTATTACGGCCCTAGTTTACCGGAGAGGAGAAGGAAGAGTTAGACAGGATAGGGGTCACTCAAACTAAAGATGGGAAATGGGTACTTCCTAAAGGAAAAGAAATAATAAAGAAACCCCTAATTTAAAAACTAATGTCTGTATTACACAAAGGGAGTCATTAGGGACCCTAGGCTCTGTGTAATGCAATACTTAAGAATTATGGGTGTATCGGGATTTATACTCTCACTAAACAAGTATGCAAAAGTTATGTAACTTGTCAAAGGATAAACAAAAAGGTAATTAAAAAACAGGCTATGGGAGGAAGACCTCCCAAACTAAGACCATTTCAAAGCATTCAAGTAAATTTCACAGAAATGCCCAAAGTATGAAAATTAAAGTATTTACTTTCCCCTTCCAACAGTCACTGCTGGGAATGTGGTCAAAATAATGTTAGAACAGATTGTACCTAGATTTGGCCTGGTGAAAAATACTAATTTGGACAATGGGAGTCACTTTACCTCAAGGGCATTAAGGGGAATTATAAAAAGTTTACAAATTAGATGGAATTATCACACCCCTTGGCATCCCCCTTCTTCTGGAAAGGTAAAAAGAATTAATCAAACTCTCAAAAAGCATTTCACCAAACTAATCTTAGAAGCTAAAATGCCTTGGACCAAATGTCTCCCAACAGCACTCCTTAGGATTAGGACAGCCCCCTCCCCACTAAAAAAGACTTGGAATTGTCTGCCTACAAGTTATTATATGGGCTGCCATAGTTGGTCAGAGCTACAAATCTCCCTACTATGGAAACCAGTAATCAGTTCTTAATGAATTATATTCTGGCCATAACTTCCACCCTGTCATCCTTTAGGTTAAAAGGACTGCTGACTCAAATCCAGCCTCTTAAGTCTGTGGTTCACCACTTCCAGTCTGCTGACTTGATGCTAATTAAAACTTGGAAAGAAGATGAGCTCCACCCAAGCAGGGAAGGTCCCTATTAAGTGCTACTGGCCACTAAGAAAGCCATGCAAACTGAACGTGGGTGGACTCACCATACTTGAGTCAAGGGAGTGAGAAAAGAGACCCCAGGAGGGAGGGAAAAAAACCAGTGGAAAGGGCATGGGTCACCTTGCCAAGAGTTCCACTTTAAGAGGAACTCTTAAAGTTAACATTGAGAAAAATCTAAAAAGAAAACATGAGCTGGCCCCATTTCTGAAAGTTAATATGGCTAGGATGGGCTACTATACAAAAAGCAGCAGGTCAAAATGGAAATTGGCAGGGGACTCCTCCCTACCCAATCAGGTTGGTAACTAATGTATCCAAAATGATAGCATCCCAAACTATAAAATTTAATGCCTTCTAGGTCTTACCTTGTGGGAATTTGGAAAATCAGAGATAGCTCTCGCAGGTGGATAAATATCTATGCCCTGTTACAGCAGGGCATCACCCTGCCCCAGCTGGGATAATGTATGGTGGACTACCCAGTTTCAGGGTTGGATAGTAAACATGGGGCGGGTAACTCCAAGGGGGACACCCTTAAAGAATAAACTGCACCTGTCCAGGGGCTCCCTGCCAGATAACTGCCAGAATTTAGAATGCATTCCTACACTCATCACCTTTAACAATCCAGCCATTCTAAATCAAGAACCAAAAGTAGCATCTCGAGTATATGGGTGAGGGGCAGACATCACAGGGGAAGACTCCCTAGGGCTATTTGTTCTTAAACTAATTAAGAACTCAACCTCCCATTTGCCTGGAACTATTCCAACCCCAAACCCTAATAAATACTTTAATCCACCTAATAATAACTGTAAAAGGATAAGAATAAGGTAAAGGTGAACCTTAGAAATTGAAACAGGGTATAGGGATGTGAATGCCTGGGTCAAATGGATCAAATTTTCAGTACAAGCCCTCAAGAAGAGTAACTGGTATGCATGTGCTGTGAGACGACCTCAGCCACAGGTGGTTCTGTTTCCCCTAGGATGAGATACCAATCCTAAAGGAATGTAATGCATATTGGATCTATACCAGGACAAGGATGCATGGGGAAATCAGACTTGTAAGAGTCTGTCATTGCTCTTTCCCACATTGCAGAGGTCAGATCCCAGAGTAATCCCTTAGTTCTCTATAGGAAATACGAACCACTCCTCTTGACTCTCTAGGCAGGGGGCAGAGTTCAATAAGCCTGTGGGATAACTCTCGACTTGTACCCACATCTGACACACCACTGGTGAGTCAGGCAATGGGAATTACTCAGCTCTCCATATACCCTGGGCTAATGTCTGGTGGTACTGTGGGAAAAGGAACCTTCATAACTTGTTACCATCCAACTGGACCAGGACTTATGCTTCAGTCCAACTGGCCATTCCCCTCACCTTGGCGTTCCATAAAATACCCAAAAATACACATGGCCGCTGAAACTGGAGAGATCTAACAAATTCTTTTGATCCCAATATATATGTGAACTCAATAGGAGTCTGTAGGAGGGTGCCTAATAAATTTAAGGCCTGAAACCAAATAGCTGGTGGGTTTAAGTCAGCACTCTTCTGGTGGTCAACTGTTAATGAAAATGTGGACTGAATTAAATACATCTATTATAATCAACAGAGATTCATCAGTTATACTCGGGATACCCTCAGAGGAGTGGCTATCCAGTTAGATGCCACCAGCCAAATGGCTTGGGAAAACAGGCTTGTGCTAGACATAATACTAGCAGAAAAAGGGGGCATATGTGTTATGTTGGGTGGGAAATGTTGCACTTTCATTCCCAACAATACTGCCCCAGATGGGACCATCACAAAAGCTTTACAAGGTCTGACAACTCTAGCCAATGAACTGGCAGAAAATGCTGGAATTAATGACCCATTAACAGGTTGGCTAAAAGGTTGGTTTGGAAAATAAAAAGACATGGTAGCTTCAATCCTTACATCTCTCATAATTGTGGCATGTGTCTTAACAGCAGTGGGATGTTGTATTAGCCCTCGTGTAAGGGGACTAGCACAGAGATTAATTAAAACAGCTATCAATAAACAAATGCCCATAACTTACCAGCAAAAATAACCTGCTACTATTAAAAGCCAAATTAAACTCACTCTCCTATAAGGAAAAAAGCAAACAACTTCTAGAGTGATTCAAGAACTAAAAGAGTTTAGATGAAAATGAGGCCAAAGAAAGTAAGTAGAGAAGAGGAGGGAATTTGAAAGAAACTATTTTAAATGGTTCATTTCCAAAGCATGATAAATCTAAGTAATGCCAGTTGGCCTGCAAATGTAACAAACCACATGGCTCATGCAGCTAGAAGGTCACGATAAGGGAATAAAATGTAGAGGAGGGGTCAAGGGAAAAGTTTCATTATTGGGAAATTAAAACTTAAGCAGAGAAGTGGATGGGGTATAACCTTATAAGGGGGATAATGAAACTTAGGCGACATCCAGGAAGATTGTAACCCCATAGTACTCGACCAACGAGGAACTGGGGGAGAGACTTGCATGCTGGGACATAAATTACCTACTGTAACCGCCCCAGGTGTGCCTGCCTACTAGACACCTGATTTTGCAAGGCTGCTATTAAAAGTCTCACTTCCGCTATTCTTTGTGTCTCCAGGTGCATTCTTTGGGTTTGGGCGGGTGAATGTGTGTTTCTCATAGAGAACAAATATTTTGAAAAAGGAAGGCGCACTCAGACTGGAAGATTGGTACCTTGATGTACTCGTAGTTTTCTCAGGTTGTGAACTGTCTCTCAAGGCAAGATTTAGTTTGTAAAACTCTTGTGGCCTGAAACTATATTAAAATGTTGTAAGTCCAGGGCAGACTTGCAGGGTTAGCTTGATAATTTTGCAGATCCAGGCTACAAGGAACTTTTAGAGGGTGCCTTGGAGAAGAGATGGTAAGACAGAGCATTTTGACTGCTTTTCGCTATTTTAACTGCAGTTGACACCAGCATTTAGCATAATATGCTCTGCAAACTGGATGTTCACTAGTAAGAAAGGAAAGGCAGTATTCCTTGCTCAAGTAAGTTTTGAGAATCCTGAATTAAACAGGTTATCATGCTCTTAATTGCAGAAGTTCTCAGAATCTCTAATATTAGTTTTTCATATATAAATTGAATTTTTAAGACAGTGATAGCGTATTCAGGGACTCCAAATCTAGTTGACCAACAGAACCATTTTCTTTCAAAATATGTTACAAGACCAGCATTTGCTATGAAATATATACATTCCCCTCTGTCTTCTAAAGCCTTTATTTCACTATTACACATCATGTACATTATATTCAATTGTGTATCAGAGACTCAACTAAACATAGTGGAAAGAGTGTAGGCTTCTAAATGCCCAGAGACTTCCTTAGAAGTTCCACAGAATTGAAGCATTATTTTTACTTATTGATTCTATGTAGATCAATGTCAGGATGTTGTGAAATGAATCATCTGATAGGAACTGCTTTTATGGTTGTGTTGAGATAAGCTGAATCAAAGAGCAATGTGTTCTTTTGTTAATATTCTGATGGTCACAAAGTATCAGCAGCTGTGTTTGCACTGAAAAGATTAGTTAAAGACACACAAAGTCAATATTAAATATAACTGATCTGAATAACTGTGTATTGAGAAAACATAACGAGGCCCATATTTCTTTATGTTCAAATTTAAATTGGCCAAATTCTATGTCAGAATTTTAGAATTAAAGTCAAAGAATACGTCCAGTTCAAGTTCATATTATAGAACCTATAGTATAATTATATTCTGAAAACTTAGGCAGATTTGTTAGAAATGTGTAAAAAGTTAGATATACTGAAATTTTAGATGCAAGTAAATGATACGATGCATGAGAAACTCCAGAATATCTTGTTCACTTAAAGTACTATGAATAGTCTTTATTCTCAAATAAAACCAATATTACCCTGTCACCATACAAATATTTCTTTCTTTCTGTAGAATCCAGTGTTATGTTTTTAAAATAACTGTCAATTACATTCAAATGGATCTTTTCTGATATGAAACATTCTCTTTTGGGAATATTAAATGTAAAAACAGTTGGACCCTACAGTTTACTTAAAAAGTATATAATTTTTAAAAAAATTAACATAATGCTTTACTAAACAAAAGTGAAAATGGACGCAGATTATCTTGTGATAACAGGACTGTACTCAAGGAAAAGAATCTGTACTTTTTCTTGTTCTATATTTCCAACATTTTAAATGTTATGCTATCTAGTTTGAGTACAGCGTATGTATTACATTCAACTGTGCACCACAGGCTGAACTAAAGGCAAAATTTGCACAACATCTGTTGACAGGAAAACTATGCATAATATTCCTAAATTAAGTAGCACTTAGAAACAAAAGCATAAATACTAACCAAAATTTATATATTTATTTATTTATTTATTTTTTGAGATGGAGTCTTGCTCTGTCGTGCAGGCTGGAGTGGAGCGGTGCAATCTCAGCTCACTACAACCTTTGCCTCTCAGGTTCAAGCAATTCTCTGCCTCAACCTCCCGAGTAGCTGGGATTGCAGATGCCCGCTACCACGCCTAATTTTTGCATTTTTAGTAGAGACAGGGTTTCACCTTCTTGGTCAGGCTGATCTTGAACTCCTGACCTCGTGATCCACCTGCCTTGGCCTCCCAAAGTGCTGGGATTACAGGCGTGAGCCACCGCACCCAGCCATACTAACCGAAGTTTTAAAATGTGTAAATAAAATAAGCTATAGGGGTAAGATACTATAGAAACTAATATATTTACCTTGATTATAAAGAAACTAACAGTTTTACTACATGTATAACATCAACAAGAAATACCACATAATTATCGTACACTAATCAAGATGGCAGATTAAAGAATTTCTCCTGACAGAACAGTTTATGGATACAATTATACGTACAATTTAGAAAGGGTGAATTTAGATGAATCTTACAGAAGTCAATTTTAATTCCTTGTAATTATGCTACATATAATAATTCAAAAACTTAAAATATGAGATTTTTTGGTGTTAACTAGGCATATTTAGTTCACCAGTTTGCTGAATATATTTTTCTACCTATTTTCTGTTCGAGGAATACAGAAATCTACCCCTACCTCCACCTCTCAAAGAAGTGAGTTATGAGGAAAAGCACACAGGGTGGTTTTCATCTTGGAGAATGTGCCATTGTTTATGATCTGGGTCTCAGTTTTGTGGGACCAGAAACCTATTTTTTCTATGTTCTTGAGCTGATAAAATTGGATAACGTACTCTTACTGCATAAATTCTGAACAGGCTAAAGAATACATGCTATTTCCTAAACATATAATAAAAACTCCGGTGGATCAACATCTTTCTCCTGAAGGCAAGCCAATATTAAATCTGATGTCTATGTTTATGAAATACATAGAATTTGTAGACCTTTTCTTAAAATATCTCAAAGTCCTATTAGGTATATGTTTTCATCCTGATTTAATAGGAGAAACTGAGATTCAGCGAAGTTAGGTAGCCTCCTGAAGATCACACAGCAAGTGAATCACAAAGTCAAATGTACACTGAGGTCTTAGGCAGCCCATTTTGATACGTGGCTTCCAAACTGAGATGTGTAGGAATACCTTTTAAAGGGAAAATATGAAAAAATTATAGACCTGAGACTAGGTATGTGTACCTGGGATTTTGAAAACTTGCTCGTTATTTATAGCTAAGGAAAGGTCTTTTAAAAAATATCTAGTACAATGGTTATTTAAGGATTATCTAATAAAAAAGATGACATTTCAATTTTTTTCATAGAATTTTTGGATCCCTAAAAATATGGGTGAGAATGTGGGGTGAAAAACTGGCTTAATTTTTAAGTTTGTAGGAATTGGAGTCAGATGAACTCTGACCATACTTATTAGTTCTCTCAGCTTCAGTTTCTTCTGTGAGTTGGGATGAAAATGACCAGTGTTAGGGTTGTCATGATGGTTAACTGAGAAAATGGATTTAAAATTATTTAACACAGTGTCTGTCACAGACTAATTGCATAATAAATAGTAATGCCTTTTGTTTGGATTCCACTGCAATGCTGACATGCTGTGGAGACATGCTGACCTCCCGCCACTGTCATAACATTGCTCCATAAGCATGGAATCAGATGTAGTCTCAAGAATCCATTGCTCTTTTCGAAGCAAACTCAGTTGCATTTTGCCTGCCAGAGAAATCTGTCTTGGACAGGGCTTAAGGGAGGGAGAGAATAAATAGTTTTGTCTCAGTAATTCCTACTGGCAGGTTATGGACTAATATATACATTCTTTAATTACAATAATTAATTAATTAATTAGATAGTAATTCAGGTCAAAAGCCTAGAACCCTCTTTTGGTTATTCAGAATTGTGTTTAAGTCTTTGCTCGTTACACTTAAAGGGAAGACTGATGTCCCAAATAAGTAGTACTTCATTTCGGCTCCTGTGCACTACCTACTGTGAAGCCTGTCTTGTGTAAAAACAAGTAAAATCAACTAATTTATAGCTTCTATTTAGTGTCATAGGCATGGCTGAGTCAGGGAAAGATAATACAGGAGAGCAGATGGAGAAAATGGAAAGGTGATTTCAAATATGACTTAAGAAGGTACAAGTTACCCTGCTTTTACTTGCCACCAGGTGCCTTCTGTCACTCCACCCCAATCCAGTAGGAACTAAAGGTTCATTAATCTGTGATTAGATAAACCCACTGAAAATTTCTGTGTTTGCATGAGATCCATGATTTTTGCAAGTTGCCGGAGTAAGGGACAAGTTAGCTGTGCCTTGTCACTCTAGGGAATCTTAATTAGCAGCCTGTTAATTTGGGAATTTGTAGAGTTCTTTTCTCTTACTTGAGCTTATTTCCCAGGGACTCTTACTAGGGGTCAGAGATTTATGTCTTCCTCATTTGAAAGTCCTAGATTCAATGTAGATATTTCAAGTACAAAAGCATTATATACCCAGCTGAATGGAAAACGGTCAATTTAACTAAGCTTGTAAGGATACCAGAGCAATTTCACAGCTGATTTAGACCCACAGACTTTTCGTACTCTGCTTATAGGAAACTCATAGAATTTAAGAGATGAAAGCAAAGTTTAAGATTATCTAGCCCAATCACTCCACTATAGAGAGTCTATGTTACCAGTGGAATGAGATTTGTTGAGTACAGGGGCCACATCTTTTTCATCAATGTTTCTGAATGAGTTGAGACATGCCTGAAACCCTAAACATAATTGACTTGATTTCAGACCTTTTGAATAAGTAAGAGTGTCCTAATCCCACTGCACTATATTTCTTGAATACATCATCCTATCTCACTCAGTCCCAAACAAATGGAAATTTAAATACAAACAGATTGTGTGGCATAGTATGTTTCAACAACCAGGAAACAGGACTACATTTTTCATTTTTCAATTGTCAGTAGGTATGAACAGTTTCAATACGTTACTATTAAGTCTATAGGAGCAACTCTTGTTTAAGGGATTAGTACAAATAATAGTCTGAAGAAATGTTGCTATAAGAGGGGAGAAGATATTACAAAATTCACACACAAATCAGTCTATGGAAAGAACACTTGTGAGTCTTCAGCAGAGAATATAGCCCAGAGGTGCCACCTAGTGACTGCATTCTGCTGGCTGTGAAATGCATAGTTGTCAACATGGGGGATGAGATTTGTACATATTAATATTTCAAGTCATCTTTAAATACATAACATAAATATCTATTCATAATTTTCTCTGCTCTGTCAAATTCAGAAAATAAAATGAGTAATGAACTGAAAGCCTTTGAAAGCCACAAAGTCAAAAATAAAAACATAAGATATTTATCAAAGTGCTTTGCTCTTACAGGTGCACACACATGTCCTTGGTTCTAAATAAATATGATAAATAGAATTTCTAGTGCATGATGGGATTAAAAAGGATATAATACATTCCTGACTCCACCATTGTATTTTAGGCTTATATTCTAATATTTATTTTTATTTGAAGCCCAGTATGTAGCACATAATATACACTAGGCAAGGGATGTTGAATTAGTGAATGTATTAATGCAAAAATGTTATATAAATCCTTGAATTTAAGGAATTTCAAGAGAGAAGACACTGGATTAGACAGTGGACAGTTCCAATTTGTCCTCACTCTCTACTCAACCACGTATGATGATTACCTTTGTGTCTGAGTATAATCTCATTTTAAAATCAGAGTAATCATGAAATCAAGGAAGTTTGGTGGTTTAAGTGGAGAAGAGTGGTAGCAAAAGAGGTAAGGCCAGAAAAGGACCAAAAAAACTGCTATGAATGAAATACAAAGATTGGTGAAATGTACCATCATTTCTGGTTGGTAGCAGAAATTACTTCTAATTAAGTGAATTTTAAGTAAATAAGTAATCAGAAATTACTTATTCATGGTGTGGGCCTAGTCAAGTTGCCATCATCAATTGTAAAACGGATAGATAAAATGCTGCTATCTTCCTCCCCTCTACCCTCCTTCTCTCTTACACACACACACACACACTCACACACAGAGGCACAATACTTTTAAAAACCAAGCCAAACAGTAAAGGTACAGACTCACATTCTCATATGTGTGCTTGCCTAATAACTGTAATGCCCTGTTGAGCCAGATACAATAAAAAGCAGTAAGTAAACCTGATTAGTATTTCATGAATTGGAAATATTTTGATTGCCTGGCTGCATGATCAGAGGCATAAAGTCCTTATGCTCTTATGCCCATGAGCCAGCCAATGGTCTTTTGAAAACCACAAAAATCTTTAAGACTCAAAGTGTGATATGAAAGATGGCATGTTTTGTTGTTTGTTTAAATGAACAAAAGATGGTTGGTTCGCCTCAGGAAGAAAACTGGTTAACATTTTACTGAATAAAAGTGCCCAAACAGGGCCTCCCTGATAATTTTCCTGGAGCCAATCAGCAGATAAGTTTGGGTTGTTGGGTTGTTGTGAGGATGGGAGAAGAACGTAAACGAAATTTACATATGCAGGAAGATCCTAACATAATGCAGGAAGATCCCTAACAGAAAATATTTGCTGAATTTCTGGGTGGTTGGGTAAGTTGCTCAGACTCTCTGAACTTCAAATTCCTTACCTGTTCATATATTGTAAGATTATTTTTGAGAAGCAGATGTTTGTTGAAAATACTTTTTAAACTATAACTCACTTTGAAATATGAGTATGAGTATTACCACCTTCAAACAAAAGCACAAAACAGCGTTGTCTGTTTGCACTTGCAAAATACGTACTTAGTTTATTTAAGGTAAACAACGGGATAAGGACACAAAGTCGGCTACTGATGCTGGCCAGATGACCAGGCAGAGTCCAAGCATTTGTATTTTTGGATTTAACAATTTATATGGCAACAGGAAGGATCTCCTGTCTACTAATATTCCCACAATGTGCCTGTTTCTAATTTCCATCATTAGAAATAAATTAGGGTTAAAAAGGAAGCTTCTTTTAAAATACAAATATCTCTACGAAAGTGCATATTTGCAAGCATGCATCAGTTTAGCACTGATCCACTAATAATAACTGGATGAAATTTGCTAATTTTGAACTATAGGCATTATTTGGGATCCTCAGTATGGTGAGAAGCTCTGGGCTAGGAGGACTGACAGAGAAAAGCAAAAATCAGAGGGCTCACATTCTAAGTAATTTTACCTTATTCTTCTAAATGCAAAATATTCATTAAAACCATTTTTTTCATTTTCTGTTTGCTTTTGTTATTTCAAAATTAAGACCAACTTAAAATGTATGCATTCCTACTTAGAATAACCACAAGCAGGCATTTGCTTCTTGGCTTTTACAGGATCCTGTGTCCAGGAAAGAAACTATTTCCTACATGTATTATTGAAAGACTAATCATTTATTAGAGCGAAACTCATTAACTCTAATTGTTTCAAGATTTACTTGCATTTATGATTCTTTCCTGTTATAGATGTCTTCGCTAACTATCAGTGGGCCAGTTGGGATTTATATTTTACATTAAGATCTTGGAGTCTTCTTTTTAAATAGGGGTGTAAGTGTGTGTGTGTGTGTGTGTGTGATATCAATCAATTTGTTTGATAAAATATTGTAAAATTGTTGGTAATATGGCTTGATAAATATAATCTTTTCAATGAATATCATTACCTTTTTAATAGTAAAATAGTTGTTTATAAACATTTACTATAAAATTCAATATTCTAATAGCTTGTACTCTAGACTCATTACCTGAATATTGGAACAATTCAAGGAAGCTTGGTAGGTTCTGAGGGAAAATATTAGATGTAGAAAAAAGGAAGTATTTGTTCACCTGGTATGGTTTACAGAATGATCACCGTCCAAAGATGTCTACATTCTAATTCCGGAAACCTGGGAATTTATTACATTATGTAGCTAAGGGGAATTAAGGCAGCAGATTGGATTATGATTAGCTGACCTTAAAATAGGTAGATTATCCTGGATTATCCAAGTAAATCCAGTGTAAACACATGTATTCTTAAATGCAAAAGAGGGAGACTGAAGAGTCCGTGTCACCATGATGTGACATGAGAAAGATTTGAGTGGCTGTTTCTGGCTTTGAAGATGGAAGAGGAACATGAGCAAAAGAACATGGACAGCTTCTAGAAGTTGGAAAATGCGGAAAATATATTTTTTCCTACAGCTCCAGAAAAGCACACAGCCCTGCTGACATCTTGATTTTAGTCAGGGAGACCGATTTTGCACTTCTGACCTCCAAAACTGTAAAATAATACATTAGTGTTGTTTTAAGCCACCATATTTATGATAATTTATTACAGCAACAAAAGGAAATTAATACACCTAGGAAATCGTTCATTCACCCATCCATTCTTTTATTCAACAAATCTTATGTGTTTCCTAAGTGCAAGACACAATCACATTCATCTTATCAGTGTTCAGCCAGTAGGGCTGTCTTTTGTTAACTTCTATTTTCTTTCTTTCCACTGATAAACCAGAAATAATTAGGTGAGGAAGAAATTTTTCCCTTTTTCATAGGGATTTTGGGGGGAAATTCTATTTTCCACCAGCCTTTGGTTCCCTTCCTTTTATGCAGATATATTTTGGAAATGCTCTCCCATTATAAATCTGGCCTCTATGCTGGACTTGCAGTAATCAATGTTTATTTAATTTAAGATATACATTATAAAGACATGTATTTCAGTTCTTCTGATTTCCCATCCAGCTGAAATCCTCCTCACATTAACTCACTCATTCATTTATGCATTTATGTGGTGAGTTCAGTTCTTACCATGCTGCACTCACTCTTTCAGACACTGTACAGAGAATAATTTTTTTTTTACAAGGAACAAAAAACTTCTTTCCTGCCCTAAAGAATCTTGCAATCTAGAGTTGTGGCAGACACATACCTCCAAATATAATGTAAGGTATTAAGTATTTTGGCAATTGTGATACCACTGCATAATCAGATAGTACAAGATATCTGGTATATACTTAATTAGGAATCACATTTATAAAGTCTACATTATTTTATGTATATAAAGCAGAGTAATAGTAATCATCAGTCATTTTAATACTTATGCTATATAATAATCATTTGATTTAACATATTAAAGACTTGTGATTAGTACATGTAGTGCTTGACTTTGAAGCATTGATCTATATCTGTAGTGGCACATTACTTTAAGCCCAGAGTAAATCATAAGCCAAATAGCCTAAAATAATATTTTGAGACAGAGCTGAAGATATGTTAAGGAAGAAAGAATTGAATAGTGAGAAACAGAGATTAGAAAGCACCCTACTTTTTTTTTATCTTTTTAAATAATGAGCATCATATTCTAAATTGCATCATAGGTTTTCTGCTATACTTTTATCTGGAAATTAATCAACTAATTATGGATAATTATAATTAATATCTGAATTCATTATATTCAGGCATATTAATTGGAATTTGAAATATATTCTGAGCTGTCTCACATTTTTTACACTCTAACAATCAGAGAATAATGGAAGCTTGATTATTTTAAATCAGGAAAAATCCCTACAAAACTTAAAATAAGTTTTGTAATAATACCACAAGTTTAGCACCTATTTTGTAGGAGCTGATTTCCCAGCTTGTAGGGAGATGTTTTTTCTCAGGTAAACATTTCCTAAGTGATGATACCAAGCTGGAAGCTCGAGACTGTGCTTTCATAGACTTTGCTTGATGCCTCCTCACTCTCATTCTTAACTTTCTTACTTTTACACAATTATATCTGCACAATACACACAGTAATAGTACTCTCCTGTTCAAAATAAAACAAAACACTGAATCTTTTGTTCCAAACAAGAGGATAAAGTCCAAGACATTTGGCATGACATTTATGGTACTTCCCCTATCTCGATTGGTACCCCACCATCCACAGAGAGAGGTGGGAGTCATCCTTGTTTCACTGTCTCCCTGTCCTCAGAATCAAATCAGCAAGCAAGCCCTGATATGTTTGCCTTTTCAATAATTATTGAATCAGTCCCATTCTCTCTTTCCTACTATCACTATCACATATGAAGTTTTCATCATTTCTTTCCAGGCATTATATAATAACCTTATCTGATGCCAGTCTTATTCATGTTAATTAGTCCTTGATCCTGAATCTCAGAGTTACATAGGAAGCCTCATAATCAGCCTATGCCTACGGGTAAGTAGACCAAGCTTACAGCAAGGAACACAAGGCCCTTCAGTGGTCCAGCCTGTCTACTATCCCAGCCTCACTGCACTTTCTGCTCAGTTAACACTCCAGAAATCATTTGAAGTTTCCCTCAAACACACCATATTCTTTTATGTCTCTGTCCCTTTGTCCACATTGAACTGTTTGTCTAGAATGGCTTTTGCCTAAGCTACCAAATTCATGAATCACGTCCTCTAGAGAGGCTTTTATGATATTTTTAAAGCTATATCTGAGTTTGAAGAGTGCATTGCACATATTTCTTTTATAGCACTTATTGTATTATATAAATCTGTTTTGTTTCCATGTCCCTCTCATTCATTGAAATGTGAGATTCACGAAAACAAATAGTGGTCTAATCACTTTTGCATCTCTGATGCATGGTTCAGTGTCTGACACATTCAGACGCTCAATACATTTCTGAGAACTGACAGAAACTACAGAAGGTGACTTACTCCCAACTTCCACCAGTTTCCCCACTTTTCTAAAGCTCGACCTCTATGAACCACAAATAAGTGTGTCATCCATTCATCCGTCATTCCATCCATCCATCCATCCATCCATCCATCCATCCATCCATCCATCCATGGGTAATCAGGTATATGCATTTGGTCTAGTCATTAAGATTTTTGAATTTCGTTTAGTAAACATACAGATAAATCACCCAACCTTCTTGCTATTGTGTGATTATTTGATAGTTGAATATTTTCACGCCTCTCTATTCCCGAATGAGTTTTATTAGAGTACACTACCACAATCTATGAGATTCCTTTTATGCTATAATTCTGTGGACTACTTAAGGGTTTTCAAAATCATTCATTCACTCATTTATTTATTCATTTATTGAGGAAAGATAACCTATTGACAAGTGGACTTTTTTTTAGCATAGAACTTGATGATACAATTTTAAAAGGTTGTTTATTATCCTAGTTCAATTAGCATAGGAAGTGTTAGCATAAAAAACATTTTTAGAAACCTCTATTATCTATAAACTGCAAGAGAGTGAATATTGGTAGTAAATTAATTTTGGTAGAAAATTAATTTTGTTTTTTATTGTATTGTCTTCTTTTTAGATGAGTTTTTTTAAATGATGAAAGTTAGACACAACCTAATGTAAAGCAAACAGTGCTATGTAGCTTTTGTCAGGAAACTAACTTCTGTATTTACTTTTTGGTTCAAACGCTTTGCTAAGTGGTTCAGCATTTTTGCTGAAATCATCTGGCATACGTGGAAGACCAGCTAAATACTAAGCACTGTATTAGATAATAAAGATACAGAAATTAAATCAGTTTTTCCTCCTAGTCTTCTACATTCTCTACCATTTTGACTTTTTAAGTATTTCCTTTGCTTGCTGTGGTACTCCCATTTCTTGCTAACTATGCCTGATCCATGAAGATTCTGTTCATAAATGTAAATATTTCCCCCAGGCAAAATTGTCTGATTTTTCTTTAGTCTGAAACTATAGAATATATTATATTAAGTAATGGTTAGTTACACATATGTCTGTCTCTTTTATAGATTATAAACACCTTTAAGATAATAACCTATGCTTCTAGTACCCAGTGCCTGATACAGCTGTTACTCAATAAAACTTTGCTAAATGACAAACTATATCCTTCACAGGAAATAGGAAACGGAGCTTCTTAGGGTAAGTTAAACAAAGACATTTTCCTTTTTTAATAAAATCCAGTAAACTAGCAAAGTGAAAAATTATTTGCTAAGTACATGAATCAGATAGCATTTATTCAATTTAAAGTGGAATGTGTTTACATAATGTGGTATCTTGTGGTGAATTTAAATAATTCAGTTTACAAACACTAAATTATGTTTTTTTCAAAAACAGTTCTGTTCTTGAAAATGAGGCAAACATTTGATGATATTACTATAGGCATTTCAATATTGGTTTGGATGTATACTTGCTCAGTGACCGCTGGTAAAAAAAAATTGTTTCGGTTTTTCCTTTGACTGTCAACGGGAACTAGATTGTTTCATAGACTTAAAAACGATCTTAAAACACGCATAGGTACAATTTGCTTAATAATAGCCATTTTAAAATACTGACACTGTACAAGTCCAACTGAAGAGTCTACACTGACTTTTTTTGGTTTATTTTTAGATATAGACGAATTGTATTTTAAAACTACTTCTCCATTTGTCTAAAGACATATAAATAAAGCATGTATTTTACTATGAATAACAACAGCATTCAGTTAAAGATTAAATCATTTTCAGAATAAAAATTTTTAGTTGAGGACTGCTAAAGATTATTTCTAGGGACAAAGTAAGGGCAAGTGCTAGGTGGGGTATCTGTGGTGCATTAAACAAATCTTTAATTTTAATCTTCTGCCTATAGACTAAAAATGCTTAGACAAATTAATGTTTATTACATGTTTTGAATCTATATGAAGCTAAGTGAATACAGGTAGGACTACAATTTTAACTTTTTAGTTTATTAGTTTGATGCTTTAGAGATAATTATGACCTAGGAGTATAAAACCAGCATTAGGGCATTATTGTGAATTTAATCTAGATTGGGAAGTTCAGTCTTGAATTGCTGGGATCAAGGTCATAGAGTACTTGTGTAATGTATTCAGACAGACAGACTACACAAGGCAACTCAATAGATACTTTTAGGATTAATTGTTTGTTTTATTCAGAGTAGATACCCTTAAGCTTGTTTTTACACTTTAAAATAAAAGTCCAACATAAATATTAAAATACACTTCAAAGATGATCACAAGAACGTATGTTTGTTTTTTTCAAAAAGTAAATGGAAATTGTTTAGGTAATTTAATAAAGTCATACTGGTTTAGTAAGAGATGGTAGGCATTTTTAGCTCAATGACCATTGTCCAGAATAACTTATAGTCCAGCACAGCAATTACCATAAAGGTAGTATGAATTTTCAAATTCACTGTATATCTCATTCATCATGAAAAATGCCCCTTACCTTTCAAACTGAGACTGAGAGTGATCAAATAATAGTTTTCTTTTGTTCTTATTACATACTACATTTCATAGCCTTTTCTTGAATAATGATGTTAATAATTCAATTTTCATTCCCTTCATTTAAAACAGATTCTGACTTGTCAAGAATATATAAAGCATAAGTTATGACTTCAGGACCTTCATTTCTTCAGAACTTATGAACATAAATGATATAAATCCACTTACTTCAATCTATTTTCAGTGTGTCCAATATTTTCATAACTATATCCACTTTATCTCTGCTTTAACTCTCTGGCAGTAATATTAGGAAATATGAGATCTATGCTGAGTTATTTTACATTCTCTTTTTCCACTTATGTAGAAGCAGTAAATGGGGTAGTTTGCAAATCTAATATTTATTATCTCCTGAATACTTTTGTGAGAATTTTCATTTACTATTGTCATTTAGATAACATTTTTTAAAGCTTTGTTTGAAACAACTGGAACTTTTAGTAGTTTGATTTTATTCATAGAGTAAATTATTTTCCCACCTGCCTTTAATGTTCTTTTGCTTAGAGTTATATATTGCCAAATCCTTCTCCTTTGTATCTTGCTCAGCAGACTGCACATTCTTTTAAAAGCTTTTGTTTATCATTTATACCACTCTTTCAATCCTGCTATAACCACATACTCTTTAAATCCTTGCCTAACCAAACTGTTCCCTGGAGGCCTTTAACAAATTCACAATTAATGAGGGGTGAGTTTCATTTATAGCTGCATTTGTTTTTAATCTTTCAATTCAATTCAACACATATTTATTAAATTTTCCTACAATAATCATTTTTAAAAGTTTATATTATCTTTGTTTAACGATTGCAGTGCTAAGAAATTCAATTTTAGACTATTTTTCACGCATTCATAGTTTCCAAACATTTAACCCTAGCAACAAATTGACCAATTTTGGGATATAATGGCTGCTGCTGGGGATTTTAGAAGTCAACAATTAATAGGTCTCAGAGTGTTTGAAAGGCTAAACAGTCCACATTTTTACCTTTAAGCACATTAGTAAACTTTTTCCATATCTGGACATCATGAGGAGGTGTGCGGTGTGTGTGTATTTTTCCCCCAAATTTAACCTACACTTCTATCATACTGTGTACTAGGAACACTTACAGTTACTTTGCCAATATTGATTTACTCAATTTTCATAACTCCATGTACTAGGTGCTATCCTTACTGTACACCTGCCCCATTTGACAAATAAAAACTCTGAGTATAGAGTGGTTAAGTAACTTGACTTGAATTTTTTTCTAAGAAGCCCAACCATGGAAAGCTCTTTTGATATAAATAACATACTGAAAAATAATCTCACTATACCTATTATCAATAAAACTTTTTCCAAAAAATGAAGTCAGCAAATATGCTATTATTGAATGCCACCAGGTACCACTTCCTAAAATATTTTGCATTCTACTATTCTTTATTTGAGTAGATAAGAAAGGTACTGTGTCCTTTTAATTTATGAGAATTTCAACCAATAATTAGGGCAATGGCCAAAAAAGGAAAGTAAGAACTTATCCAATCTTTACTTCAACCCACCAGGTGACATAGATATATGGAAATTACTTAATATCCTCATTAAACGTGATAGAGAAAAGAAGATCAAAAAGTTTACTAGCAAGATTATGATCTCATATGAACCTGAGATTATATTAATCTATAGGGGACAAAGGCATTAGTAGGAATCACACCTAATAAGTCTTTATAAGTTAGAAGAAAAATTAGATTCATATGATGACTGGTTCTAATTATATTAATATGACACTCAACTTTGAGAGACTAACTCCTATAAAATGGGAAACTGTTATTAATCACATAACTTAAACTTTGTATGCATCAACTATAAAATAATTTTAAATAGATCACTCAATATGCTTCAGTTTGAGAGGTTATGAAAAAGTATTCTATAATTTGACCAGAAAGCGTTATATTATGAGATTCTTTAAATATATAATCATAGACTTGCTCAAACATGTTTCATTTTGGGGTGGGGGGAATTCATAATCATCTAAAGCAATTTAAAGCATTTTTGATTGATTACAATTTGAGATAGGATTTTTTTCATTTCTAAAACACTTAGTTTCTCAGATCAGCAAATCCTGTTTTAGACTAAAATTTAGTGCCATTTCTGGAATGAGAGGAGAAACAACTATTTAACTAACTTATACCTCTTTATGGGTAGGCAGCACCAACAAATCCTTTAACTCAGCAGTTACAAGAAATCCCTATGAACTTTTCAAAGTTGAATAACTTTAGCATTTCCACTTTCTTCTTCAAATAGCCAGCAGCCAACATTCAGAATGAACTGCTAAATTCCTATATAACGAGATAAAGGTTGTTTTCTAATATCAATTGCTTTTATCTCGATTTCATGTCACTCAGAAATGTTCACAGTTGAAAACAGCTTTTAAAAACACACTTATAGCAATGGCCTATCTTTTCAGAGTATTTGTGGCTGAATTAGGAACAATCTGAAAATAAAGCCCAACAACTGAAATAAGTCCTTTGACTTGATAGTTTCAAGAGACCAAAATCTCCTACTATAATATTGCAAGAGTAGAAGTATAGGTTTTCCCCTAGCTATTGTTCCCTTTAGAAGCACTAAATGCCTTCTCGCTTTGTAATGATTTTATAACAATATAATACCAAACCATAGTAAACAGTTTTTTAATAGCTACTCCAAAAACCTTGTAAACTCTCTACAGCTCTGTTTGCAAAGGCATTGCAGAAGCTAATCACCTTGCAACTATTCTACAATGTGACACATATTTACTGCATATGCCCTACAGAATGAAGTCGAAGATGTAAACTTCAAATCAGGGTCAGATCACAAAATCCAACAGAAGGACATATCACAGATAGACGAGGACAAGTAACAGACATTAGAGCAGTACCGCAAGCAGGCGGCCCATAATCAACTTGGTTTATTTCTATAATGATGAGAAGGTCTTGTTTAATGGAAAAAGTACCCAGACATACTTTGAGAATGTATGTGGATACTGACCTGGACTTGTGACAGGACTAGAGGTAGTAGGTTCAATAATTTCTACAAAAAGGGAAAAGGAAAGAAAAGAAAAACATTTTGTGTATTAATCATACATAAAAGACAAACACTCATGAGACAATCAACAGTCATGCAACATATACACAGATGGTCTTTGATATGAAGACTTCCCTGACCGTGGACACAACTGACCAAAATTCAATTTTGTGAAGTTTACACAACACCCCATCACTGACTTTGATATTAGGCCATCTTTCATTCTGAGGCAACATGTAGGTGTCATTTCCACATCCTGGACTACAGCTTCAAGCTCTGCTGTGCTAAGGTTAAAGACATGCCCTTAGAGTTCCCAATCAACAGTTTACAAGGTTTCCTTGTAGTAAACTATTAAAACCTACATGTAGAATGTCTTCCTCTTAGAAAGAGGATCAGTTCCTTAAAAAGTCTTTCAATCATGTTGTTTCTTAATATGTTCTACAAATAAAAATCATGGATAAAGCTCAAATTGCCCCAAAATAACTTTTCAAAGACAAAATCTCAAAATTTACTAATGTACCTATCAAACTTGGCCACTTAGAGGACCAATTATGTCTGCTTTTATGTTTTTATGTAGAAGGTAAATATACACACACATGCATATACCACTATACATCTCACACATATACACACAAACATGTACATGTTTTAAATTACCTGGAATATATTTGTGTGCCTACAAGGCACTGTTGGCTATGTCTCAGGCAAATCAAAGGATATCTGTGTCAGTGGAATATCAATATAATTTTCCAGCAAGTATCTAACAAATAAATTCTATGGTGTTTTAAACAATGTATATAGTTGTATTTAAGATTTCTATTTTTAAACTTATCTTTTTAAAAGAACTGTTTCTTTTGAAATGTTAAATGATGGTGATATTGAAAGTAGCAGTGATACAAAGACTAAACACCATCACTGGCAATCCTGAAGGATATTAACAATTTCTCTTAAGGAATAAAGGAAATACCAGAAAAACATTGCATTTTTGAGAAACTCTAATGTAGTAGCCTGAAATCCTTAATTCAGCTCTCATTTCACATAGATAATCTACTTTTTAACTTAGTTGATAATGTAATTCTGTAATAGTAAGAAAACCAGATTAGATTCTTAAAACTTCACACAGCAAGTGTGGCAGTGGGAGGTAAAAGCAAAGATTTTTATGTAAAATCTTGCCTCTGGCACTCTCCTCTGTTCAACTATGTTCCCATGACATACAAGAGATGTTGCAGAGCAAAAAACATACAAACAAACAAAACTACAACCCTTCCTTCTTTAAAAAAAGAATTTCCAGTCCCTTTGGAACTCTTGGTTTTTCTCTGAAAAGGCAGTGGCAATGACCAATTCCAGTTAATAGTGAACTCACATTCCTTCCTTTTTTAGTCGAACTATTGGTTTGAGTAATAAAACCCTAGTTCAGCAGTAGTTATAAAATGAGCTGTCCAAAAGACATCTTTTGTGGGTATGTGGGAGACTAAGTTTACATGTGTCCCATTCTGCAGGGCTGATTCTTTGGACCCTTTTCTGACTGTTCTGGGCCATGGATCATGCAAGATAGCCTAGCCGACAGCTGACAGGATCATAGGCTAAGTCACAACAGATCTGGCATGAAATAATATACTTTTGAAGAAAGGTATTCTCAAATGGAAAATAATTGGATAACAAGCTGCAATTAAAAATTCAAAAGTCCAGTCATCTATCAGACATTGTGATTTGTTGTTATTGAGAAGTAGAACCTTACTAAGTCAAGTCTGTATTAGATTACTTAACGATATGAGAATTGTTCCATTTTCCATTTGCAAGGATAGCAATTATTACATTCACAAATAATATTTAAATTCCTTGTATGTGTTAAGCAATATTCTACGAGCTGAAATCATAGGTGCTGATAAAACAGTTAGAAATGCCAGGCCTCATGGAGCTTACTGACTATAAAATGTCAGGTTTCAAAACATTAGAACATTCTTATCCCCACATTTCATTATTTATAAAAATTTAACAAAATTTTAAACAAAAAAATTATATCAGAGAAATGATGTTCTAATGAACACTGTTCTTTTGGTGGGCTAGCAATAGTCTCTTAAAATTTTTTTGTGACTATTACACTTTTATTTTTAAAAATGAACTTCAAAATAATTAAAATTTATGTTAAATTAGTTTAATGCTATATAATACATCTTAATTTATACTTAAGAGTGTGTGCTCAAATGAAAACATTTTGTAATTCAAAAAAATGAAAGCATAAAATAGCTTGAAAGGTTGAAGCTTAATCAGAATATTTATTCATGGGAAAACTAAATTTAATGGGACAGTGAACAGGCTTTTCTATGTTCAGTAACTTGGACGTGTGATCTTCAATTTCCTCAACTGTTTGGCTCCCATTGTTTTCAATTTCTAATGCTGATTTGAGAGTTCATTGAAAAAGACGGGTGGCATACGACTACAACTTCATCTCAATAAAAGGATGGTAGAAACAAATAGCTATCCCAATGAACGAAGCTCTTCTTTGTGCTTGCTTATGTAGAGCTAAATTGCTTATGTAAAGCCACATTGTCTCATAGAAAGGCTTTTAAAAGAATACAGGAATTTACTGCATAAAAAATTATGTTGCATGCAGGATCCACTCTATAATTCCACCTTCACAGTCAAACCAAGATTTTTTCCCCACATAGGCCAAGATAAAGTAGAATTCCTGGTGAGGTAATTTTATGTAACACAAGAACTGAGAATAGAGATGTTGGTTGAATTGGAGATTCAGGGTTGCACACAGGGCTAGATGAGGATGAAGCAGAAGAGAAACCAAAGTGAGATCAAAACAAAGAGATTGGGAAAAGCTGGTGCTACAGGCATTAGATGATGAGTCAGCTAGGTTGCTTGATGTGAGATAGTTCTGTGAGTTAGAAAGGACTCAGATAAAACAGGGATGAGATCTTAAACCTAACCAATTGTTTCACTGCATGGTAGAAAGGAAGTTAATGAATCTTTCCAACCCCCAGTGTCATCATTTATCTAATCTGGATAACAGTTCCTATTTTGTAGGGTTTGGAAGGATTAAAGATACTGTACTTTATATAAACAACCAAGTGACAGTGAGTAGCAGTAGTCGTTTGTTATTACTGCTTATAGAAGTGAATGGAAAAATTTGCATATGAAACAATGAAGAAGAAATTAAGTAGAGTGTTAGACTCAAGGGAAAATTTAACCTTACCAAGTAGAAGCAAAGAAGAATGGCATGAGTAAGGAAACTATATAAATAACAAAATTCTACCTACGATGTAGACATTGATTTTTTCCAACTATAACATGGTGAATATATTGTGTTTTAGGGTAATTATTTGCGCCATGGTTTGCATATGGTATGTTTTGCTTCACCAAGTTCCATGTTGAAATTTGATGTACAGTGATGGAGGTGGAGCATGGTGGGAAGTGTTTGGGTTATGGAAGTGGATCCCTCATGAATGGCTTGATGTAATTATCTCAGGAGTGAGTGAGTTTTCGCTATTCCTACAAGAAGTGGTTGTTGAAAAGAGCCTGGAAGCTTATGCCTGCTCCCTTTTGCCACGTGATCCCTTCACACACTGGGTCCCTTTCGCCTTCTGCCATGAGTGGAAGCAACTTGAGACCCTCATAAATGCAGATGCTGGTACCATTCTTCTTGCACAGCCTGCAGAACCATGAGCCAAATAAACCTCTTTTCTTTGTAAATTATCTAGCCACGGGTAGTCCTTTACAGCAACATAAGTGGACTAGGACAATTTGGGAGTCATATTTGTTGCTAGAAGATAACTATAGAATCCAGAGTATTTTTAACAGTTCTGATTCATGTAAAAGTTTAGAGTACAAATTTATAGATCAAAATCTTAAAATTTTTGTGAAGGACAAATGCACTCCTAAAATGGGAATTTTGTGCCAAATTACAGGCAAGTATTTTTAACACATACAAGAAATATTTAAAATTAAACTTTCTCCCTTTATATCCCTAAACAGATCAGAATGATCCCACTGGCTTAATATAGTCAAGCTCTTTTGTAAAAGAAAATAATGATATTTTATTACTTAGAAAATACAGTGCAGGTAATAGTTGAAACTAACTTGAGCCAATAAATCTGCTATAGATTTCCTTACACTATTCAGAGTTCATTGATTCAGTATTTCAGAAACTACTTATTGAACATGAACAGCTGTTGTAACAAGTCATTATTATAACTACATTAATTACAATTCTGGGAATTATCAAACTCCTACCATGTAGCAAACACAGTCCTAAATGTTTTACATATGTTTTACATAACTAAATGTTTTACATAACTCATTTACTCCCCTCAGCAACTCTATGAGGTAGATACTAGCATTAATTCCCCTTTTACAAATAAGATAATGGAGCACAGAGAGGTTAAATATCTTGTCCATAGTCACACATGTAATGAGGAGTAGAGATGAGAGAAATACTATGCTAGGATGTCTCAGCATCCCATTCTCTACCTTCCAGAAGAGATATCTTACTGATATTCATTATATCTATAATTATTTAAATGGAGACATTCCTATGCAAGGGATCATATAAGACTTCAATACTAGTAGCTTCCTCAATAATAGGGTCTTTTTATTAAAGGTAGCTAATAAGTGAATAGTTTTTGTCACCAAAACTGGAGGAGAGGCAAATTCAATGTTAATTCCTGGAGATTTCTATCATAATGGACTTTGCAGGAGAAAAGAGTTTACACACAATTTTCCAATCTTGTTCTCACATTTTAAACCAACACCGAATATAGCTATCTGCTTCTGTATAAGCCCTGATGCCATAGAGGGACAACTTGTCTGATAGTTCACAGGATGTTAGCGTAACAGAATTACACGATTAAATAAGCATCATGAACTTGTAAACCTCTATTCTGTTAAAACAGTAGTTTAACCAGAAATTACTTAGCTTTCAAGAACTTTATTGTTTTTATATTGATTGGTTTTTGAGTTCCTGTTTTGTCGTTGGAGTCACTAAGTTGTAAGCAGTGAAATATTCTTCATGAGGTGCCAAGTAGGCTTTTCTGATGAGCAACAGCAAAGGTCCTCAGTGAGATTTTCTTATGGGTCTCATTATGTGGAGAGTCAGAGTGAGCATGCCAAGGCTAATGATGGGATATATCACTGTGGGCTACTGCATTATTGTGGGGAATGGCCTTAGCAAAGGGATAGTTTTAATTGTACATAAAACAGAGGTGAAGAGAAGTTCACTAAGACAGACATTTTCAATAGTTATGTGGGAAAATAAGGTATCATGTAAAATAAGATTTTACTTCTTTAGTAAATGTAATTTTGGCCAGATAGAAGGAAATTCTATTAAAACAAGATATTGAGGAAACAATGTGTTACAAGAAGGAAACATTTGTAATGGCCCTCTCTATAGACCACATTAATTATTGTTTTATAACTCTGCACACACAATATATTATTAAAATTGTTCAGTATCATACCATTTCATTTCTATGTGTTTTGGAAGGTTACATTTGGTTTCTAGGTTGTTATTTTATCTTTGCGTTATTATACAGTAGAGGTGTGTGTGAGTTATCTTTTAGACTGTTGAGAGATAACATGATTGTGTTATTGAGACACAGCAGAAATTAATCCTTTTGGTTGCCATGGTTTCATCTGAAAGCTCTGACTCCCAATCATTGTGGAATGGAAGCAATGTCATTTTCACAGTAGAATGAGAGTGGGTTGCCCTGGAATGACCAAGGTTAGTGCTGATGAAGCCTCAGAAGACAAACTGTGAGCTAAGTTAGACACAGAAGGCAAAGAAGATGACCCTTACTTTTCACCTTTATGAGAAGGCCCATAAAGTAAACGTCAAGCCTCTTAGAGCACCGGAATAGCAGAGACTTTGTGCATGGAGTACAATTTAGAAATCACACTTTTGCCCTAAGCAGAAGAAATGCATGATCTGTGAGCATTCATGTCTTTATAGCTAACATCAGAGGCCACAAGTTATGACTGTCTAATACAGACAGCACTGTCCTGGCAGTCAGAAGACTCAGATTCTATGCCATCTGGTGATCTTAGGTGTGTGACTCTAAGCGAAGCTTTGGATTTCACTTTTCTTATATATTATTAATAGCTTATAATAGTTGGTTCAAATACTTCACTAGGTTACTTTTGTTTCCATCACATGGTTATTGTTAAAGGATGGTTTAGCACAGTGGTTAATAATAGAGTTTCTGGAGAAAACTTACTTAGCATCACATCCTGGCTCCAATACTTAGAAGCCACTCATTTTCTCTAAGTTTGTGCATTTATTTAATGGAGATAATGATGATATCTACCACTCAACATTGTAGTGAGGTTGAATGAGACAATGCATACAAATCACTTAGCACAGTGACTGCCTAGCAAATAAGCATCACTCTATAAATGTTAGCTTATGTTCCGTTTGAAATTACTTTAAAATCATCACAGCATTATGAATATTTCATCTTATAAGTGACTATCATATAATTCAGCTTTAAAAGTAATTTTTTTCCTCCAGAAAACCATTTCTATTAATCTATTAAATGGATTGCAAAATAATATTTCTGAATGTTTGCAAAGGAAACCTACAAAGGAAAACATTAGCTGTACTCGGCAATCAAAATTTCACTATGACTTAACAAATGTGCAAGATAGACTGCATTTATTTTGCAGAAGAAGTTTTTGTCCCTACATGAAGCTATTGTTTGGAGGTGTTTGAGTAGGTGTGTGCATATGATGGAGTAAAGGAAGATTCACAGAGGGCTAAGGATTACAGTGTTCCTATAAGTATCTCTATATGCATATACCACCAGTATTCTTTTGAAGAAAAAGTCCAATGTCAAAACTAAGAAAAGATGCGTGTTTATTATCATCCTGGTAAGTATCCCAAGACAGTATAAATATTGCCATACTTAATAGGTCAAAACTACTTTGAATGTAAAAACATCCTCTCAGTTAATCAAAAGCCAATTCTGTTTTGAGTTAGAAAAACATCACCTGTAGCAAAAAAGAAGTACTAATAACAACTGGTGTATTTCTATGCTTAATAAAATTAATAAAATAACTTTATACTTATATTCAAAGTTACTCCAATATATTTTCCTACCAGATGAGATTTGAAAGAACAATTTGGAAGTATTTTGGTCCAAACTATGAGTTACAGCCAACCAAAATGTTTATCCCAGACTTACAGGAATGTTTCTATCTACTTCAGTAAATAGAGCATTAAGTCAAAAGCGCATTGAAGAACTTTGGGTTTTAGTGAATATTTCATACAGCGCTCTGAGGCTAAAGACTGACTTTCATCATTGTATGGATACTAATCTCTGGAAAAGATCTGATGAGAGTGTGGTATTATTTTCTTCCATTATCACAGAAGAATAAATGTCTTAGTTTTCAGCAAACTCACTTGGTTTTCTCTCTAACACAAATTAGAATGTAAATAAAAATAAAGGGAATGTGGTCGAGGATACAAGATTCCAAAAGAAACTGATAGGTTTATAAAAGTCCATTGTATTGATGCCATGCAAAGAAAGACAGGGCCTAGACACCTGCTAATTAAGAGTTGGACTGTTTATTTCCTTATATCTAGAAAACCCTCATTACTCCCAGGAACTGAATTACAACCTGTTAGCTCTTTACAATTCTTCCTCATGTATGATTATAGAGAGGAATGGCTTTTAGTTATTGCTTCTGATTTTTTTTTTTTTTTTGCCTGGAGTTTTGACAGATTTCCAAGGGGTTGGCAAAAGACCCGATGCTTTGAAATACCCATTCCACAGATTCAACACATTACTCATCAATTTGACATGCTGAATCTAAAAGGGGATTTGGCAAATTCATATCGACACTCTTATTAAGACTTAGTCATGTGAGGTATGTCGTTAATGCTTGGAATCTGTATCAGGTTGTTACTGTATTGTTATAAAGAAATACCTGAGACTAGGTAATTTTTAAAGAAAAGAGGTTTAATTGGCTTATGGTTCTGCAGGCTATACAGGAAGCATGGCACTGGCATCTGCTTGGATTCTAGGGAGGCCTCAAGGATCTTTTATTTAGGGTGGAAGCCAAAACGGGAGCAGACACATCACATGGTGAGAACGGGAGCAAAGGAGAGAGAGTGAAGGTCGGGGAGCCACACACTTTTAGAAGACAAGATCTCATGAGAACTCACTCACTATTGCAAAGACAGCACCAAGCCATGAGGGATCCGCCCCCATGACCCAAACACCTCCCACCCAGCCCGAACTCCAGCATTGGGAATTACAATTCAACATGAGATTTAAGCGGGGACATATATATATATATGTGTGTGTGTGTGTGTGTGTGTGTACATATGTAAAATAACCAAGATGAGAGATCTAGCACAGTGACTGGCATATACAGGGAGATACCAATTTTTGTATCTCTCATTTCTGATCTGGGTCCACAATTTCTGACATAATAGAAGAAAGCCCTTAATTTCTAGCCATCCTTAGGCCTTATTTGAGCAGTACATTTTAGACGACTGACAAATAAAGAAGTTGAAAATGAGTAATAAAAAGGCAGCTTGAGGGTGGAAGACAGATATCCCTGGAGTATTGGCTTTACATTTTGGGGATATATAAATAGTAAGTTGAGCTGCTGAGCAGCATGAAATGGTCTACAATGGCAAACTCTCTGACAGCGAAGGATGCTATAGGACATGCGTTATAGGCACTAAAGGAAGTTTCACCTCATGCAGTTTCTGTAAGTCAGGTGAGTAAGGATAGATTCCACATGGAACAGCAGGAACAGAATGGACTGTCAGAATATGTGCTACTACAGTTGTCTCAGCGCTGTACTTGAAGCTATGTAGCAACAATACAGCTTTCTGGGAAACCAACGCCAGCAGAAAAGCAGGCCTGCCAAAGGTCAGCTGTACTATTGTCTCAGCTAAGAAAAAATACCAAAGGCCAGGAGCAAAGCCATGAAGGGTGACCACGGAGGCTTTCCTACAGAAGAGCTGCTTGATCATTGCCACATTGACAAATCAGATTATTCTGGACTTATTTATTCCTTTTTAAATGCACCTTTTCAGTGTATTCCATTTTCCTGACACTATTCTAAGTGCTGTTGATACAAGAGTGAATAAGAAATTCTCTGTAAAATGTACTGTAAGGGAGACCTTAAATAAAAACAACAAAACAATTACATAATTGACACTATTGGTGGGAAATATGGTAGGAACTATGAAAAATAAGTCCTGGTGGTAGGAACTGTGAAAAATAAGTCCAAGGTACTTCTATGATAACAGTGTGGTAGGAACTATGAAAAATAAGTGCAATGTGCTTCAGAAGCATGAAGCAGGGGAACCTCTCATGGTCAAGGTGTTGGAAAAAGCCTCTCTGAGAACCGCCGTAGTAAACCTTAGTTTCCATATTCAAATCATATGCTCTGTCCAGGCTGGTGACAGACAACACCAGAAGGGGAAGTCGATGGATTCTTTGCTGGTACGAGCTTGTTGACAAGTTTAGCAATGGCACATTCTGTACTAGGCCACGCTGTTAAGAATATGAGATGTTGACAGGGCATGAACAGCGATGTACTAAGGTAAATGATTCAAGCTAGAGGCAGAGGATGTTACAGCCTGGTGACATTTTAGAAGGTATTCTGATTCCATCACTTCCTCTTATAGAGAAGGAAAATGAAGCCCCAGCAGATACAGTGATATGCCCAAATCATACAGCCAGTATTCTGCAGGGATGGAATTAGAAGTCTGACCTTTTCACTCCCAGTCGAGTGACAATGAAGAAGAAAATCTTTGCAATGTTTCACCACAATAACATTACTCTAAATATGACAAATCAGAAAGAGCCATGTGGTTTTAGCAATATGCCAGGGCAGGTGGTATCATAATGTCACTCCTATGATAACATTTGCTCCTCATAACTCCATGATGCAATGAGAGCAAGTGAATAAAGATCAAGAGCTCCACAAGCAATTTTTCCTGACCCAACCAATTCTGGAGCACATTTAACTTTGGAAAATTTGCCACTCTCTCTCAGACTGACCTGAACAAGTACAATTGTGTGTACGTATATATAGCAGAACGTAAGGTGAATACATACATACACATACATATGTGTGTGTATGTGATATATAAGTATGTACATATGACATGAAAAGCCACTTTTGCTTATGTAGTTCCTGCCTTTCTCAGTAGACTGTAAGCTTCAAAAAGTCAGGAACTGTTTTACTAGTTTATTCTCAATAACTGAAACAGTCTTGGCAAATGGTAGGTACTCAGTAAATATTTACTAGATAAATGAAAAAACACATGTACAATTGCAAATATGTATGTTTTGGTGTGGACATCTGTACATACTTACATATGTGCTTGTGACAATCCCCCAAAATCTGCTGGAACAGGAGGATTCATGGAGAGTGGTGACTCACACGTCCCAGTGAAACATTTTTATAGTTGAAATCAGATCTCAAGATGGTAAGAGTTCTATTACGAAGTGCCAATGAAAGTCTCAGCTTGATCTACATATAAAATCTTTCTTAAAAAGTTAAAGCAATTTCTATTATGCAAATTGAAATAGTAGAGTCTGACCAAGATATGTGCTTCCCTGACCATAATTTTAAATGTTTTATTCTCCCGCTATTTAGTTACAAAATGATTCCTTATCAACAGAAAGAAAGATAATGTGGGAGGGCATAATGAGTTGGACATAAGTGTGTCCTAATTGCACAATTCACTGTACATACATAAAAGAAATATGTGATTTCAGTAAAGTTTGATTTTAGAGAACAAACTGGTATCACACTCAACACATCTAGGTTTTGCTTGGTCTAGATCTTCCAGTAGATATTAATATAAAGACCTTTAATAGTCCCCTTAAATTTATCCGTTTGAGAAAAATCTCAGTTATGACCACTTGTACCAGATTACATCTTTCAGTGAAGACAGTGATTCTTATGCACACAACATTAAACTCTTGGGAAATGAATCCAAGAAAAAGCACTAAGTGGTTAAGTTGGATAGAATGTTTAGCCTTTAAAATCATACGAGGTTTTAGGCCTTATATGAAGTAAAAACAGTTTTTTTTTTTTTAAACATTATTTGTTTGTTTGACTTCCCTGGTCCCCTGCAGCTGTGTATGAGGAAGATGCATTCATTGAGGCAACTGCCAGAAACCAACCTTATCTAGATATTGCCTTGCAAAATGCAGTTACTTTTGAGATTTTCTCTAACCTGTAGGCTTTCCGTTCCATCCAGCTCACTAAATATTTCAACTATTTGCTGAAATAGTATATGTTTTAAGTAATATCTGTTCATTGTTTATTTATCTAAATCATTTAAGTAGTGTATATTTTTTTGTTAAATTAATATTAGTTTTGCATCAAAAGTGTCTAGGGGCAAGGGTGATAGGAGAAAAAACATATTTTTGATGAAGCTGGAAACCTTGGGTTTGGGAACAGGTACTGTCATTTACTAGTTTGGTAATTTTGGTCTAGTCACAAATGCTTTGAGTTCCACTTTTTCACTCAGAACTTAGATTGTGAGAAAATCTAAGTAATATCTGCCTATTTTATCTCACAGTGGTGACATTGAGTACATTAAATACTTTCTCTGGGCTACAGTTTACTAACCTATAAAAGAGGGAAAACAATAACTTGACTCATGAGGTGATTGTGAAAATGAAGTAATTTTTGTAAAGATTTTAGTAATTTTAGTAAAGATCTTAGTGGCTGGCACATAAAAGACATTATAATGTTAGTAGTTATTATTAATGTAACTTCAACAGATTATACACACATTATGTATTAGACAGTACAATTATTATCTCCTGTCTGACAGCCCAGTGTAGGAGATTGTTGGGGGGATGGGAGAGAGGCAGTCTGAGTAGCTATGGATGAAATGGTATCAATGAGAATCATTTATAATTCCACTGAGGTTCAATTTACTTTGTAAGAATACAGCAGGTCCAGTGGAAAGAATGGAAACTTGGAAATCTACCCCGGTTCTGGTTCTGTGGATTGTTAATTATGCAGCCTTGAGCAACTTAATCTAAACTCTTTCCGGGCTCTTTCCTCCACTAAAACTGAGATGTGAATTCAGGTTTCCTGGCTGCCTGGGCAGGTCTCTTGCTTTAGCAGCTGATTGGCTGCTGGCTCAATGAAGCATCTCATTCATTATTTCATGCCAGAAAGACTATTAATTATTATATGCTGAGTGCTGTGTTAGATGACTGAGAGATAACAGCCTGCTCCCAACCAAAAAAAAAGAAAAAAAGAAAAAAAAAGCCAGAAAACAGAAACAAAAACAAAAACCCCAAAGAACTGCCCCAACGAAGCCCTTCATCTAGTAGTTGGGGAGTGGTGTGGGATACAAGGTCCCATGCTGGACTTAGAGAACAAGTAAGTCCCAAATTTGAAATTCAGGATCTGTTTGTCTGCCTTTGACCAGCCCCACAGAAGGAACAAGGGGTGCTTTACGCTTCTTAAAGGCAACCTACATACCCCTCCTTTTTTAGGGGTTTTTCTGGCTTTCATAGCAACTTCCAAATAGGTTTTGTGGGCAAGAAATGCTCTCCTGAACTTCCCTAGCGTCAAGGTGATTAAACTCCTTTGGAAGCCAATGCCTTTTGCTGATTTCAGTGTGTCAATATCCTTTTAAAAATCCAGTCTTACAGGCTGCCCACCGTCTTCTATATCTTCTGTCTTTCTATCTCTGTCTATTGTGCTGTCTGACTCTGTCTCTCTCTGTCACCTTCTTGAGCCATATTCTTAACTCTTCCTTTTTTTAGCTGTGTGTGGACTGTGATGTTTTTCAGAATATGATTCATTGTGTGCCAAATCTCTCAATATTTCTATTTTCTATGGAATTGATAAGCGACAAGGAGCAGGGCAATACTGGCAGCTGCCTCTATAGAAAGAACTCATGCCCGAGGGGAAAACTCAGGTTGTGTGTAGAGAAGTAGCCCATTGAAGCAGAACTCTAGCATTGGTGAGAATGGAATTTCTCTTTAACTCCTCCTATGCACATATTTCTATATTTTGGATCCTAATTAGCTGTGTAATTTTGGCATCATTTGCTACTTTCCTCTCTGTAAAATTAGCAATCTAAATATATGATATCCATGATGTAATCCAACTTGGAAATATTATGGCTCAACCATTTCTATGGTTCAAATGGTTCTATCTGTGGAAAGAAATCTGTATCTGATAAGCAGACAAGAGGTAAACTACCAGAAGGAAAAGTAATATTTAGGGGTTTTTTTGTTTGTTTTAATTGACACAATAGCTCTTTGGTCACAAGTGTTTCTAATCACAAAGTTATATAACCAGCCTTTGGTTATAGTTAGTGTAAAGGTGATTTGATCAAACCTTTTCTTAAATCTACATACATAAGGAATATCTATGGCAAAAACAATTTCCAGAAACACTCATTTATTCAACAGAGGGTAAAATGAAAATTTGACAGTGAAGAATAAAGCAACTTGATGTACCTATTAATTAATGCATTTATCTATTCAAAAGCTGATTGAATACACATGATATGCCAAGTATTATACAGTGTGCTAGGGTACAAAGATAAATAAGATAGCATATGCTTTCTATTGGGCACACAACAAACTATTTGAAATAAAGATAAAAATATGATAACAAAAAACCTTAAAATTTTACCAAAAAATAAAGAAGGCATATAGGTATTTAAAAGTGGTGATGATAGTAGTATGTGTGCATTGAGTACATGCCAGATAAAATTTTAGGTGATTTAAGCATGTTAACCCTTTTAATCTTCACAACAACCCAGAGAAGTTGGCAGTACTGTTATTATCATCATTACTAAAGAAACGTAAACTAGGCATATGGAAATTGACTACCTGTATAAAGCGACATAGATAGTAAGTGCCATAGTCAGAGTTCAAATAAAGAGGGTCTGGACTCTGCAGCCTGGGTACTCAAACTTAAGCAGTGATTCTTATAAGGTATTGGGTAAGGGGTGGCTCTCAATGTAACTGAGTAGAAAAGAAAGCCTGAAGGACTTGAGGAACAAGAACAATGTAGGTTAAGACCTGCATTATCTACTGTCAGTCTCCTATATAAAGAGGTACCCTATTGGTTGCCACCTCCATATATCTTTTCTAGCTCCCAATCAGGCCACAGATTGAGATGGACCATAATGACGTAAAAGTAGAGAAATGCTGGCAAGTTGGTTTGAGACTCTAATCACTGTTCAAGTTGCTTTTGTTTTTATTTTTTAAAAAAATTTTCTAACACTTATGATCTTATTGAATTGGGGGACAATTGTGTCCACCAAATTCCTTTTCTTTCAGAAAGTTTTGATGTTTTTGTTTCCATATAGTTAAAGTAGGAAGAGGAAAACCCTTTATGAATAGCTCCCTATTAACCTCTTCTAAGTTTCTTTCGTTGATTTTACTGCCAATTCCAAGCAATAGTCCCTTCTCTTGTTGTCTGGTACTCCCCATCTAACTTGTTCATTTGTCAAGAGACAGAGACAATAGACTGGGAAGTATTTGTTAGGGGATAATTAATTGGAAATGAGAGCATGTGTATTTTGCAATTTAGCAAAGTCACTGGAGTGGAACAGGGGTAGACTGTTTCTGCAACTCACAGTCTATTCTTGTGTCTTTCCTGTTGGAGAGGAGGTCTTCTAAACCCTGGACTCACAACATTGCAGCGTTAATGTCATTTGAAGAAAATTAGAAATGAGAATAGCCCACCAAAGAAACAGAATAGAAAGAGAAAGATATTTTGAGATGTCAAAAGATTTACAAAATGAGAGATTAATAAATAGGATATTCTTTCATATCAGTGTGGCCCCAGACAGAAGTGAAGATTTCACGCACATCTTGAAAATTGACCCAGCAGAGAAAAATAAGAAGGCAGGGGAGAGCACTGCTTTACCAGTTTTATGCGGCCATGACATCTGTGGTTGCCAGCTTTTGAGATGACTCCCAATGATCCTGGTTTCTTGGTATTCACATCATTGTACTGGGATTGGTGTGTCAGACCAGCGGCATGTGGCAGAGGTGCTGCTATATAGCTTTGCTCTGAATTAAAAGAGTCACTGCAATTTGTGTCTTGTGTGTTTCACCCACTGCTCACCACATCTGATCAGTAGCCTGGAAGAAGGCTACTGTTGTGAGCAACTCTATCAAAAAGTCCACATAGTGGGAGACTGAGGTTTCCTACCAACAACCATCCTGAGTGATCTTGGAAACAAATTATCAGGACTCATGAAACCACAGCCTTAGCCATCATGTTGATTACAGTCTCATGAGAGACCTCGAACTAGAACCACCTTGGTAAGCCACACCTGGAATCCTGACCCACAGAAACTGAGATACCATGTTTGATGTTTTAAGCTGCACAATTTGGGGATACTTATTATGCATCAAAACGTAACTAATATAGCTCCATCACTTATTTTCTGGAGATGAGGCTGATTCTGTAGGCACAGTAAGCCTTTCTGTAGCTGATAACTTCTCTGAACAGCAACATTTCTGCTGCTTTGGGCACAACACTTCTCTGTGATACCTTCACAGTAAGTGAGGCACCCTCCATGCTGCCACCAAATGCAAATAATTATAATAATGGATCTCTCAGAGGTTCAGTCCCCAAGGCTAAATCTGTACTCTACAAATTTGTCAACCTTCAGAAAAAAGGAAATGAGATCCTTTTAGGCATTGGGCTCCAATCTGGATTTGACTTCAGCTTCTTGTCGCTGTTTCAAAGACATCTTACATTCTTGGATATTCTTGACGTTTGAATCATGTGTCAAGATGTTGTTGATTCTAGTGATGGCAACGTTTCATCTCATATGCATAGCAGATTGTTAAAACATGCCGAGGCTGTGGTGCTCCTTTCCATTCTGCCGTTCCCAATTTTATTGTCACTTCAGAAATAAACTACAACATATAAAGGAGCACTGAGAAGGCGGCTTTAAGAGCCCTGGGGTAGAGCTAAAAGCAGCTCCCTTGATTTTATGTTTGAGCCATCTGGTGCTTACATCAGCTACCACTTGTTTTCAAATATATATTATTTGCGACTTTGTAGAGCTGAATAACATGAGCCCCTTTGGTACAGCAAATATTGTCAACGTACAGTGATTTAAATAAAAGAAAGAGCTAGTCATTTCATATGAGTCTGTGTGGATAGAGGTTGATAGTTTCCCTGTATTGAGAACAGGAGAGTTCTTATACTTAGAGAAGTGTCTACAACTTTATCCTTCTGGACACCAGAGCTATAAAATTAAACGTTTTCAGAGAAACCATCTATGACTAAGCCAAAGGCTAGCATTTATTGAGTGCTTACTATATCCTAAACATTATGCTAAGCAATTCAAGTATTTTGTCTAATCTAGGCCTATATATTAGTCAGAATACATTAGACATTACTTCAGATCTTAAACAACCTTAAGATCTCAGGGAATTAACATAACAAATGTTTATTTATTGCCATACTACATGCTATTTGTATATCCCTCTGAGACCAGATTAACCGTCTTATTAGTGTATTATCCAGAAAGAACAAAAGTTCTCTTTGTTCAGCTTGGTGGGGAAAGAGACAGAGTGTTATGCACTGATTCCTCCATGCTTTGGCACAGAAGTCCCACACTCAAAATTGCTCAAAATTTCATTGGTCAGAAAAAGTCACATGATCTTGTCTAAAATCTTCTCAAGTGCTTCTGGAAGGGAAGGAGAGCCAAAACTGGCCAAGCACTAGACTCTCTAAATATTTTTAAAACACATATTTATTTCATAGATGAGGAAACTATGGCACAGCACAGTAAAGGGATCTTCCAAGGTCATTTACTTGAAAATTAGTGAAACTGGATGAATCTAAACCTGGGTCTGTTAAATCCCAAAGCCCTGTGCTCTTAAGCACTGCATAGAGAATTTCAGTAGTGATTGAAGAGAGGTGGAGAGTCATATAATATCTACCTTGTCTGAATAACATTCTTTCATGGATTGTTTTAAATATTTATTTCATATCCCCTAGGTGAGTGGGAGGAGAGACCCTGTCAGCAATTGACTGCCATTGAAAGCTCAAGCTTCTAGTATAGAGCCAGGCATATAGTAAGTGTTCAATAAACTTCAGTCGAAATCTATTGAATGCATGTCTAATCTGTGCCAGGGCTTACATACCAGGATCTGGAGTGCACAATTGAATAATAAGGAATGTTTCCAATGATTTATACTTCCTTCCTCATTTATATGGTAAGATGGCAAAAGTAAGCTATATTATAAATCACCCATTCCTTCATGAATTTAACAGCATTGTGGGCAATCATTTCTACCGTCCAAGTCCAAATGGTGGAGAAGACAGTCTTTGAGTTTTTTTAGCCTCACCATCCTTTGCCCCTCATGTGTTGTGAGGATCCTCCAAGTTCAGCACAGATTAGCTTCTCCATCTATGATCATTTCATTCTCATTCTTTTTTTTTTTTTTGGGACGGAGTCTCGCTCTGTCGCCCAGGCTGGATTGCAGTGGCCGGATCTCAGCTCACTGCAAGCTCTGCCTCCCGGGTTTACACCATTCTCCTGCCTCAGCCTCCCGAGTAGCTGGGACTATAGGCGCCCGCCACCTCGCCCGGCTAGTTTTTTTGTATTTTTTAGTAGAGACGGGGTTTCATTCTCATTCTTATTGATACACCTTTCCAGCCACTCATAGATGTTTTCAGTTGTGTTGATCTATAAATGGCATAATATTTTAAAGTAGACACTATGTTGTGTCCTTAAGAGTGCCTTCCCTTATTAGTTTCCAGTGCTGCCATTTCCTGGAAGCAGCACTTCTTTAAAGGATCTTTCCTAACTCACACTTGCAAGGTTCAGAGTTGACTTCTTTGTTACTTACCCATTTTTTTTTTTTTTCCTGTCTACTGCTCCAGACTTGAATCCAGCCCTTCAGGCAGGGACACTAGGATCACAGGTATAGAACATCCACACTCTCATTCAGGCTGTAAACTTGTGTAGGCCCACAAATTCATACTTCTTTCCATATATGACCTTGTGGCCATGGTTAGCCCCTGCATTAGCTGCTGAGACCACAGCCTAGACTAGTGTCTAGGAGTTTCCTCCTAACATCCACATTCCGCTCCTTATCTAGATCACTTAGTAGGATAAATTGGACCACAATTTTCCTTGGTGTAGGAAAATCTACCCATAGGATAAAGGCAACAGTCAAATTGTAGGAAAGGATTTAAGGAATTTAGTTTCCTTCTACAACACTGAAACATGCCAAATTATGAGCAAGATAGAGTTGGGCAAGCTATGAGTTAAGCCCTATGTATTCACTGTTTTAAGTGTATAATGCATCTCTTGAGAATAACTTAGAATACCTACATCATGGGCATTATGTTGTCTCCGAGACCAGCATTATAAAAAGAATTTAGTGTAATATAGTATGGTACTCTACATTTTATGCTCTTAAGAATAATTTCTATAGATATGTTTATAAATACTTAAGTAACGTTGCATATTCCATCGGGATTGCCAGTGGAATTTCTCCTACCTTAACACAAAAATGCAAGCATGATTCTTTTACAATCATCTTCATTTCATCAAAAATGTGAACATTAAAAGTTTCTGGATAATATCAGATTCCATTAAGACAATTATGAAAGAAAAATCAAACATACTGTAGTTTTGGGGGACTTTCAATCATACTTTCTCTTACTTTTAAATAAATAATGAGACCGGAAATTGAGAAATAATGGCCTAATGAACTATTCATATTGTTAAATATTTCAAAGGCATATTCAGACAGCCATACATGTACGTATACACACAAATGTTTCTAGTATATGAATATGTACACAAAAAATAAAATCAGGTAAATTCAGTGTGATATATAAAACAAAGACTGCAAATCAGGATACCTGGAGTCTTTTCTTTTCTTGTGTTTAATTATTTTTAAGATCTTAGGTGACTTATTTAACTTTGTTTAGCCAGCTATACAAAGAAAAATTTAAATCAGGGAAAATAACATTTATTAGTGTTCCCTTTCCCACCCATGCTAGACATCACTAATCAATCACAGTGCTCTTTCCTGCTGGCCAGGATGTCAGTTTCAAAACCCTTTTCAGTATTAGGGTTGTGCAGAGACTCCAATTGATGTGATTTTATACCTGATATAAAGTCCATTGGCCATCCTGGGAAGATGATCTTAAACATTTCTTCTGTAACTTCATTTAAAAAATACACCTCCTCAAAAGGGTTTGGAGCCTAAAAATAATCCATTCATATTCATGTGCATAGTAGCAAAGCATGGGCCCAAAGTGTGAAAATTTCTATATCTTTAATTAAAAACAGTCTTTCTCCTTCTTCTTTTTAGAATACACTATATATTGACAAAGACTCTTTCCTTGATATAACTAAACTCAGCCTTCTCCTAAGCCCTATAGGCCTCGACTTTGGCATTTTTTCCTTTTTGCCCCTGAAGCACCTAGTTGTAGCAGGAATCTTGCTCAGTTAGATTGGAGAGAATCTCTCACTCTTCATATCATCACTTGATATCTGATCAAATTCTTAATTGCTTATCTTCCCCAGGTGATATGTAATCACCTGGTCTGCCTTTAGCGAGAATATTATTAGGTCTGTTTAACCAGACACCTTCCTTAACTCTAATGTTTTCCCTTAGTAATTTTTCTTCCACTGATTCTTATCCTGTGGCCCTTCTATTTTTTTATATATATATATGGACACTAGGATCACAGATATAAAACTATAGAACAACCACACTCTCATTCAGGTTGTAAACCTGTGTAGGCCCACAAATTCATACTTCCTTCCATATACTACCTTGTGGCCACGGTCGGCCCCTGCACTAGCTCCCGAGACCACAGTCTAGACTGTAATATATTAGAAGAATATATTCTATATAGTCTCTCTCTACATAGAATTGTATATATAGTATTGTATATATGACATTATATATTCCACACTATATTCAGAATTGAGCTCACTTCCATGATGAGGTCTCTTTTCCTTCTTGCACTAGTTCCTGAATAAAATCTGTGTTTACTGCTTTAACTACTGCCCAACTCTGGTTTTTCTTTGACTCTGTAAGTAGGCAAAAGTGTAATTTGCCTTACAGCATATTCTCAGGAGAATTCAGCAATTGAAACTGCCCAATCCCTTGACAATGCAGAGAAATGGCATTGCCAGGAAAAGACATTTCTTTGCATTTGACCTAAATAAATAGGGACATATAGAGACCTTTCTATTCTTAAAATTTTTAACACAGATTTTATTTATTTACATTCTATTTCCTTCCACAGAAAAATTGAGGCAGTTTGTAAACATGTAAAAAAAAAAAAAAAGGCAATTTCCTGCTTCTTTCTTTTATCCTTCTATTATTAAAAATTCTACTGAGTATATACTTTCTAGAAATAAGATTATATTTGAACTGCATTTCTTACTATAGCAAATGTTTATTAACAGCAAGTGCCAAAATATCTTAACTTTTGATTCATATCTAGCCTCTTTTTGAATGACCAGTCTTATCTCTAAGTTTTTCTGTCTTTAAATAATAAGGCTATTTCAAGCATTTTAGAATGAATAATTAACTGCCGAGCCTGAAATCTGTCTGGTATCAAAGTATTAATGCCTGAATTAATTTTCAACTTATAACTGTTTTCATTTACACCTACTTCCTTGGTAGTTATTTAAAGCAATTTTATCTTCCCCATCTGTGGCTTACATGTTAATGTATTTCATTTTAATGAACACTCTTTAAGCTGTAGAAGTAGGCCAGACACTATCAGAATGTGTCATGAGTGGAGAAATCTGACTCAAAAATGAAATTTTTAGATAAAAAGGTTTAAAAAGGCTGATACAATGGAGATATTTTCAATTCATAGCTGAGAAATGATTCATCTGAAATATATTGCTCTAACAGTATCCATCCTTTTCGAGGAATTAAACACAGATAATTTCACATCTGTTTGTGCATAATTTAAAAAAAATTTTACCTGAGACTGTGGTTGTTCACATGAGCCAACCTGGAAAAAATTTTGATAGGTGATGGCTTTTAAAGTAATTTGCTATTTGCCTAAACTCAAATTTGTCTGCATGTGTAGATATAGCACCAATATTTTTATGTTATTAGCACACTTCTAATAATTACACTTAAGTACAAAATCTTTTTCTCATTTAACATATTTCCTTTTGATGATAGAAAATATCTTCATCATAGAACATTTAAAAAATGAGAGTTAATAGTAAATTATGCTTACAGAAAAGAGTTTTTTAGTGCAATAACTAAGTCAGCATCCTAAATGAAGATCCATTGCTTTAATTAATACTTTTGAGAATTAAAAGAAATAAGTTTGTTGTTTTGCTTTCATCTTTATGCCTTTCAGACATATTAGATACTAGAGTAATTAAATAAAACTGGGTTTATTACTTTATAAATAAATTTATTTAACATTTTAGCCCCCAAGATTTCTATTATAGAACATTGATTGTTTTACTATTATTGGAAAACTGGGCGCCAAAGAAGTGTAAATCAGACAGGTGTCAATCAAGTGCTAATCATAGATAATATTATTTGCTAATTGGACAATATTATATTGCAAATTGGAGACACCTTTTTTTAGAATGGAATATCAATATAAAAATCAAACAATGGTATTATTCTTTTAGCACTTTGGTTAGCAGGGGCTAATTAGTTATCTATCAGTAGGCTACCTGTTCAGCCTGGGTGTATTTTTCAGTTGCCAGGATAGAGAATTTCTGCATTAAGGAAGAATGAGACACTTAATTGTTCAAGGGGTGAAGAGTTTGCAACCAGAAAGTCTTCTATTATATTGGAATTTCTCACCCTCCTGCACCCTGTTGTTGCCCTCAAGCTCCAGGAAACACAAGATAGAATATTAAGTTTCTATTCCTGAATATGATTTCTTCACAGAACCTACTCTCCTCTTTTTTCCTGATAGAAAAAATTGGACACTCTAGAATAAAAACTGGAGGTCTAATTTATTATTTCTCTTAATCAAAGAATACATTTTGAGCATGAAGATCTTCAATTTATTCTCTAGATTTCACCAATTAAGTTGCTGGAATCCAGGGTGCCTTGCAGGTAGAGCCTGCTGGAAGATTAGAATGAGAACACTTAAAGGGGATGCTTTAGAGCACCAAAGTACCACAAATCCAAGAACCTTCAACTCAAGATCAGTAACCCAGTGAAAAACTCCAAGAAGTGATCCCCAAAATACTCAACGGTCTTGCTTTTTTCCATCCTTTCTGAGAGTGCTCGTTAAAAGGAATCTATTTTCCTCCAGTAAATGGGTAGTTGGCATACCTGCCTTCCGAGGAGCAGCCACTTGGAATTCAATTTGAGACAATGAGCTACTAGTCTTTTGAGTAATGGATTGAGAAACCCTAGTTGGCCATTGCTGCCGTGAATCCCCCTCACTCCCAAATTAGAGATTGCCTGTATTTTACATCAAACCCTGGTTTAAACAGCTAGCCATTCTTAAAGCTCTGTAGGCAGATAAGTATTCCTTACATACCAACTCTGATGAATTGATAGTAGATGTTTGGAGGCAGTAATTGGGCTAAGTAGCAAAGAATTCCAAGTAGCAATGTGTGTTGGAAGAGAGGACTGGGAAGGGGCTGCCCATGTGTCATGTTACCCTTCCTGCCCTAGAGGGTAATTTCCTTTCTGAATCTTGGTTCATGATCTTACTTGTTACCTAAAAATAGACATTTTCAGAACATTTACTAGTTGAACAGGATATATAAAGATGACATGCATGTGTTCTCTGCCCATAAGGAGGAAGAAAATTAACTTACTACTCTAAAAAGTTGATAATTTGATAAGAGCACTGCTGAGTATGCACAGAGCATAGGATTGGCCAGTCTCTATCTTCAAAGTTTGACATTGTGTCAAATTATCTTTCTTTCATAAGCCACTTGAGAACATAAGGTCAGCAAAGATCCACTGAAAGATAATAAACACGCTCTAGTAAGATTGTATGTATTCCATCTTTGAGTGGTTGGAAATCACTTTTGATACCCCTTTGTTGTTTCCTGTAATCCAAGGAGTTGAGAATATCTTCAAATGTCCTTCACCCTCACTTAAGTCATTTTCCATTAACTGGTCCCCAACCTGTTAGTAATATATAGGTTTGAAGAAGACATACCTGAGGATATCCTCCAGATTTTTCTCAGGTTTCTGTTTGGTAATGTTATTACATATCAGCTAGTAAACTTAGTAAAAGGTATTTTCTATGATGTTATGTAATCTAAAAAAATATGAATATACTTGCCACTACTAGATCATAAAGGATGGTATGAACTTCTGAACTTGGCATACTTAGAGAATATTATTTAATATATCATGATATGTCATTTACTAGACCTATTCTCTTCAAATGAAAAGAAAATAGTTTGAGGATGTATTCTGAGCACTCAGATTCATCAAACTTTAATGCACAATGGTAATCTCTCTGTTTTGCAAGGAAATCTGGGGTTTCCCTGCTGGCTTTTAGCATTTGAAGCATATAACTCACATTTTTATGAAATATTTCTGCAAACTTTTCTGCCTTACGTGTCTAAAACAATTGGTTCATTAGCTAGTTAAGGGAATGGCCAGAGAGAAAGTAGAAAAAGTTTGCTGAAAAGAGAGGTACACACAGCTCAGTTAAAGAGAAACAATTTCTTGAACGTCTGAAGAATTAAAACAATGTGACCATTAAGTCAAACTGAATGTTATGGTTTACTCAGCAATTTTAGAAGCATTTGCTATGATAATGTATTTATCCTGGTGCACACATTATCTTGGATATACACAACGTTCTAAGAAAATCCATCAAAGTGAAACAATTTATTATTCATGTTGGCAACAATGTTTTCAAATGGGTTTTTACTAATTTTGTAACGACACACACACACAGAAGTCCATGGAGACACAAAAACTCACTCACACTGCCACACTCAGAGAAAATAAAACACCAAGAAAGACAGAGGGAGATTTTATACTCCCAAAATAAACCGTGACTGGGAGGGGAGTGGATATATTCTTTTTGAAGGCAGGTATAAATGTTCAATTAACCTATTTCTCATGTCTTTTATTATGACCACATATGGTGACAAGTGGGTCTAACAAGAAGGGTCACAGAACAACAGATGTGTAAAACAGCAAAATGAAACACCTCAACAGATGTAAAATTTTTATTTTGCGTGAAGTGAATAGGAATGTGGAGATTGCATTTTGTGAAGTACGAAAATGCCCTTAAATTAGAAAGGCTAAGAGTTGGAATAGTTTTAGAAACATTCGATGGATTTATTTGAAGTATTCATGAAACGCCTTTCCCACTACAGCCACCAAAATACTGTGAAGGCTGATAGTCTGTAAAGATTTAGCCCTTTACCGTAGAGATAATTCATCTTGCACATTTCATTTTGGAACACAAATGCCTTTGGTTGGTAGAGCACATGTGAGAAACAACCACAAAATAACTGAAGGGGATTGTAGGGAGATAGGAAGGCAACAGAGCCTTGAATCTCGAGTAAACTCCCATGTGAGGGCTTGGAACTGGTAATACTTAAGGAGTACGGTGAAGTCTGGTAAATTAGGCTTTCTTCCAGACAAATGTTAGCTTTGTGATAAAGGAAGTGTGGGAGAAGAAGGATGTCAACTTTAGAATGCTTTGAAAGTGACAATGAACATCATGCACTTGGAGAAAATAAATGTGAGGGAGAAAGCAAGTATTGAAAAAACATTTCTAATATCTCTAGTTGTTTAATCTCATTGAACTCAATTAATCTGCTCACTACTTTAATAAGACAAATTCCTTATCTCAAGAGTTTTTTAACTTTTTACTTTGCAGTAAATTTAGACTTAGGGAGAAACTGCAATGATGAAGCTAAGTCCCTGTATACCCTCCACTCAGCTTCCTTTAAGGTAAAAATCTTAAATAAACATGGGACAATTATCAAATATCAATTATGAATTATCAATGCAATTTTCAATACTAAGAAATTAACATTGGTGCAATGTCACTAACTAAACTGTGGATTTAATCAGATTTCCCAAATGTTTCCCATAATGTCTTTTTTCTATTCCAAGATCCAATCCAGGATACCGTATTGCATTTAGTTCTCATGTCTCTTGATCTCCTCTAGTCTGTGATGTTTCTTCACTGTCTTTCATTATCTTGACACTTTGAAGAGTACTGGTTGGATTTTCGCAGACAGCCCCTCTATTTGGATTTCTCTGATGTTTTCTCATGATTCGACTGAACGTATGTATTTGAGAGAGGAATACCACAGAGCTGATGTGCCCTTCTCTTTCTATCATACTAGGGACATATTACATTAATGTATCTTACTTCTGGTGATGCTAACCTTAATAATTTAGTTAAGCTGGGTTTTTTTTGTCATATTTCTCCACTGTAAAGTGACTATTTTTCTTTTTCCATACTCTACTCAGTATCAGTATCTACTCAGACCAGCTCCACACTCAAAGGGATAGGAATTAAGCTCCACCTTTATAAAAATATTATCAAAGAACCTGTGAACATATTAAAATTGCCATAGTAATTAATACATATTTATCAGGGAGATACATTGGGGATATACTGATATCCTAGTTCTCTTTAAAATTTGGCCTAATTTATTTCGGATATCATTATATGTCAGTAAATATCACTTGCTGCAATTATTACAATGGTGTTCTGATGGTGTTTCTGTATTCCCTCATTCCTATATTTATTAATTGGAATTCCTCTGGAGGACTATTCCTTCTATGTCATTCACATATGTATTCAATAGTTTACGTCAGTATGGACTCATGGATATATATTTTATTCTTTCAGTTATAATACAACACTATCAATATTTATTTTGTAGCTTAAATTGTTCCGGTTTAGTAGCTTAAATTGTTCCAGTTTTGGCCATTTGGAGCTCTTTAGATTATGTCTGTGTCCTTTTGATATGCACCTCATCCTTTCTTTTTTTTTTCTTGAGCACTTCTTTACATCCTAGCACCACCAGATGCTCTAGGCTCATCTTGAATTTTCCCTGCCCAGCCCCAGAATTAGCCATTTCTCCAAAGATTCCTGGTTTCTATTATTGAAGAATGGTAATAGAGACCAAGTTCTTGGTACTAGTTGCACTAGTCACTACTGAGGAGTCAGTACTTCTAAACTTCTCAGTAGACAGTGTTAGGGAAGGCATGTATGTATACCCGTGCATGTATACACATATATTTATGTTTATTTATGTATCTTGTGTGTGTGTATATATGTACACACACATATGTTTATGTGTGTAAATATGTATACATATATATTCATATGTATGCATATATGTGTGTATATCAACATGACTTCATATTGATATCTCCAACTCCAGTCAAACACCATATGGTTCGTTCTAGCATTTTGGCTTTGCTTACTTTTAATTTCTTTCTTAGGCAGTTGGAAAGCTAATTTTTATTATCTATATTTTTCTTATTTTTCAACCCTAGTATATATGTAATATTAGTTTCAGAACTGTAAAACATAATCCAATGAGAAATGGATTTACCAACTATGATACAGTTATTTTTAATCTTTAGTCTTACATTATCAAATCAAAAGATAATTTCACAAAGTTACTTAGATCAGCTCCTTTCTTCCTCATTTGTTTCAGTATGGTTATGTGATTCGTTACACAGATTCATTTCTCAGAGTCTGCATTCCATCTTGTGTTTCTTTAATATCCTGTTTAATTTTTTAAAGTTTTATAGAATAAAGTTCACTTTTTGTGATGCACATTTCCATGGGTTTTGACAAATGCACACAATTGTATATCCACTACCACAGTACCATGCGGAATAGTTCTATCACCACAAAAGTTCCCAGAAAGGTCCTTTAAAAGAAAAAAAGTTTTAAATAACACTTTAAACTTTTAATCAAACTCCACTCCTAAAACATGTATGTGAAGTGCCTGCCAGGTTGGACTTTGGATTTGCTCTAGATGGAATATACTATTTACAGGTAATCTAATACTCAGCAGAACATCATCATCTGCACACACTTGTCCACACACTTGTCCACACTAATATCTCTTAAATCACAATATAGTTTATATTACCATTCTGGTAAAAAAAAAATCTTCAGGAATTCCAAATGCTCTGCCTATTTCTTATTCTTTAAAAGCTTCCAAGATCTTAGTTTGGACCTGCTTTTTCAACCTTATATTCTGCTATTCTCCCTTTGCCAAGTATGTTCTATCTCAGTGGTTCTCTAAGTGTTATTGAAAGACCAGCTACATCATCTTCACTTCAAGTCTAGTGTATATGATTGTCAACTACACAGATATTTCCTAGTCACTAGTCCTGATCATCATCATCATCATCATGACCAGAATAATAACTATATTTGAAAGGCATCATTCATGAAGAACTTTTTTGTTCCTTTTATTTGCAACTGACAATGATCCTGAGAGATATTAAAGACACCTATTCCTATAGTTTCCACTTAAAGATGAGGAATTTCAACTTCAAAGATTATCTCAAAGTTAAAAAGCTAATAAGTAGCTAGGACTTAAACTCATATTTTCTTCTTCAAATTTCTTACTCTTCCCAATGTCTACATTGAAATCCTTTGGTGCTATCAGGAGAAAAAACAAATAAACAAACACCCATTATGCATGGCCTTAATATTACCCAGGCCCTGTGTAATTCTCCATTATATATATTTTTTCCAATTTACTGTCATTAAGTCAATTTTCTAAGAAAAATACTATCTAATATCTAATCTAATATCCCAGATTGGGATATTAGAATTCTGAGATGCAGAACAACTTTCCCAAAGTCACCCAGCATATTTCAACTCCAAATTGTGTGAGTACACATTCCTTTTCTTTCCAGTAGAGTCATACTGGGTTTTGGTTAAGGTGATTAGAATTACTCTTAGCTCTCAAATAAACATTTTATATCTCACAAAAGTGATCATTTTGCATTTCTTAAAAGGCCAGCCAAGATTCTAAAAGCCACTAAATGAGAAAGGATGTATGATATCCTTTACATAGTGTGATACTATATAAAGGATAAGCTTCATATCCATTGTCTTCCCTGAAGTAGGAAAGATTTTCCTGGCGTTTGCCTTCTATCCCTCTAAAGGCAAGACTAAAGGGAAAAATTCTCAAGAGCTTTAAGAAATAATGTATCTTTTTATATCTAGGTAGAATTGGGTTTCAATCAGGCTCCACTTCACACTTGCTCATGAATTTGGACAAGTTATTTACTGTTTCTGAGACTCAATTTTATGTTCTGAAAAATTGGGAAACTATTTCATAATGTTGCATTAAAGACCAAATAATATGATGTACATAAAGTCCATAGCACATCCTAACCATGATCATGAAATCAGATATTAGAAGAGGTAACTATCAAACTCACTAAACCATTTAGACAGTCCCAGCCTTCTGCGAGCCAATAAGGAGACCAAGGAAGTTTAAGAAGCTTATCATAAACATGATTAAAGCAAACCTCTAACAAAGATCAATGTCTCATTAATTTTGATTTAACATTCAAATTTCAATTTTTTCTATAGCCCATGTTATTATACATCTAGGTTTGCCTGAGACAATTCTCATATAATTTTAATAGGGTCTAATTTTACTCTAAAAATTTCCACAGTTTGGATGATAAACTATGAGATCACGCTGCTTAAAAGGGATTTTTTTGGCATTCACTAGTTCTATTGCATTTTGCTCTTTAAAGATAAGTAGATGGTACTTGCTGAACTGTATAAAATTATGTACTCACTTGAATTTATGAAATGCCAATCTCAAGCCAAATTTGAAGAGATAATTCTAAAATTTTGTATCATGAAAATAAAACAGCTATTAAAACAAATAGTCATTTGAAATGGAAATGTTTAGGGTGCTAAGTATTTTATACCATTGTTTCTCCATGCATTTTGGTATTCAAACAGCTAAAGACAACCATAAATCCTGAAAGCATGAACATTCAAGAGTCCTGTATGGCCAGAAAAGTTGAGTTCTAGAGTTTTTGGAGTTGAACAGATGGCTTAGGTGTCCTTTTAGTATCTGCTCTGCCTGCATCAAAAGGAGAAAAAAGTGACAAAGTATTCTTTTAAGATCTTTCTTTCATGAATATGCATAAATATAGCATTCATGAATCACTGAGATGTAGGAGACTGTTAAATTGCCTTTTTGCTAGAGTTTTTTTCTTTTTTTTTTTGTAAAGAAAACTTATGAGTCACCATACTTTTGGCTCAATTGCAATTCCTTTTTTAGAGGTCATTTTTGAATCTCTTCCACTGCTGGTATGTAGGCTGGAATCAAATGGAAGCATGAAGATCAGCTAATAATGACTTATTAAAGTTCTTTATCTTGCCCTGTAGCCCAAACCTTTCTAATGACAATGTAGGTGCCGAGGGTTTAATTCAGATTGTCATTAATAAACAGCAAAGATTATCGGGCAAAATAATAATAATAATGATAGAGAAAAGGAAAAATAAACTTTCTTAGTAGAACTTACTCTGCTCTATTACCTATTGTATCACTATCTTGATAACCATTTGAAAGCATGAATTTGCCCTAGAATCTAGAAAGATCTTATTTCCTTCTTTAAAACACTGGACATAAATCTTCAGGTATTTCCTGGTATTTTTCCTGGTTCTAAAACATGAAGAGCAAATATATTACATTGCTTACCATTAACCCTGTCACACACCTGACAAATCTTAATGATCTGGATTTTTTCCTCATCTAATACCTCATCGTCATTTTCATTCCAACTTGAAAAGCAGGTACTTTCAATTAAGTGGCACTAGAATCTTGATGAAATCAGTAAGCCTTTACTAGCACAGATTTGCTAAGGCAAAAGGAAGAATGTAATTGTTTAGTTCTCGCCTTTTAAAAATGTAGGAAATTAGTTGGATATTTAGCTTGTTTTCTTTTCTATTATTTAGGGCTTTGTTCTCCTCTCCTTTAAATCATTTGTGTAGGTAAAAGCACTGATTTGATCAGCTTTTGCTAGGTTATTCTGTTATAACTGTCAAGGTCTAAGTGACTCCAACAATAAAACTTATTTCTTGCTCATGTTGACAGTTCAACTGCAGTTTTGCTCCTGTTCCATGTGTCTTCCTCATTCTAGGGTCAGGTTCATGTCATTTACCTGGCTCACGCTCTTCTCATGGCAGAAGGAAAGCCTGAGACATAACTATTAGTAGTTCTTGGAGCCTGTGCTAAGATGTGGTGCACATCACTTCTGCGATTTCATTGGCCAAAGCAAGTCAAATGACCACCAATGTCAATAGCAAGAAGGTCTTGCACATCATTTAAAAATGGGTATAAATGTGTAATCTTCTTATGGGGACGTAAGTGAGTATTCGTGAATAATAATAGAATCTTACATGGCATATATTTGTTTGCTTATAAAGCAGTGCTTGTGCTCCATGAAATACATTGGAATAGAGAGAGAGAGAGGACTGACTGCCTTTTACTTAAGTGCAATAAGATAACAGTTCAGATTTCCTGCTGACTCTGGGAGATACTTAATCTCCTGGAAAGACACATCTATGAATTTTGCTTGTGAGCTGGCAGATAAATGGACGGTGTGTGAACCCAAGAGAGGGTTGATTTTTCCCTCAGTGTTTTTATGCTGCTTTGCACCTGGACTCCATGAGCTAGATCAGAGAAAGCCCACAGAGCATTTTTGCAGAATAATGTCACAAATGCCCACATAATTTTAATTACAGATCAAGCTTAAATGGATAATTTAAAATATGCTCCAATCATACAGAGGGAGAGTAAATTATCATCTATTATTGACTGAAAGAACTAGAAAGACAAGTAAATGGTTGCTAGGCCCTTTGCTATCATTTAGAGAAATAGAAGAGCACAAAAATGGTAAAGCCATGAGCCTGCAGATATGTAAGAGAAAGATTTTTTTTTTTTGTCGTTGTTATATTTGTTTTTAACAGAAAGAAGTTTGGAACAAGTGAAAGAAAAGAGTTTCACTGGAAATCTTGCCTTTCTAGTGGAAAAGAGGGTGAAGACTTTAATAAATAAATCTAACATGTATGAACTGGAGGTGATGGCTGAAAAAAAATAAAGGAAGGATCACAGAGCTCTGTGAAAGTTTGGAGAACTTGTCCCAGCAAGTTGACACAATATGACTTGAAAATGATACACTGTTGGTGTCCTTTGCCCTGACTATAGGTGACAGATGACTGGAACAGAAGAGGCGTACTGATCAGGGAGAGAAAAAACAAAAACAAAAAAAACCCAACCTTCCCCTCTATCATTTCAAAATAAATATGTACTTATGCTTGGAAATAGAAGGATAAAGGCAAAAGGCATTCTACATTTTAATCAAATGCCTTTACCCATGCTACACAGAGCTTTGGCATTACCTGCGAGACTGTTAGAAATGCAGACTCTCAGGCCACAGCTCAGAAGTAGTGAATTCAAATCTGACTTACACAAGATCTCAGGCGATCTGTTTGCACTTTAGATAAGTTTGGGAAGTACTGATCTAGGATGACTAGCCCCTTGCTAGGGAATGTGTGTATGTTATTTTACATTATCATTACCACATACACTCATGGTATTTGTTTCCAACATTTAAGAATTAGAGAACTTAATCTCATAAACTGGGCAAAATCATACATATGTTAAGTAGTGAATTAAGGATTTGGACCCAGTTCTGTGACTCCACAATCTTTATCTTCCCCATTCTGCTATTTTCTTGTATTTATTTTTGTACCCATGAAAGAAGAAAAAATAAAAGCTCTGCTTCCTTTGGACCTCAATTTTTTAAAAAGTCAAAACCCAGAGCTTCCTTTACTCATATTTCCGCCCTATCTCAATCTTCTCTCCTCCCTGTCTCAATCTTCTCTCTTAGTGTTGATATGTACAAAGATGTGCTCTATACACTAAGAAAACACCAAAAATTTAATCACAATTCTTGTTGATAGTTCAAAGAAATAAGAAAAATTTTTATAAATGACTATGTTTTATCAATTCTGGATGCCAGTCATTTTTATAAAATTGTCAAAGCAACTAGTATATGGATATGATTGACTATTTATAATTATGTTTCACAAGGATAAAACTGGAACTCACAGATCATTTAATCACTGACTCAGAGCTATAAAAAGATTTAGAGATAATCTCATCCTGTGCCCTATGACATTAGGTTACTTTCCAAGGTCACTTATTGCAGAGACATGGTTAAAACCCAAGTATTCAGACTGCCAGTTGTAGGGTTCATCCTTTTCTACTATGTATCATACTGCTTCAAAGAGGAAGTTAAGAGTAACTATCATTTAGAAATCATTAGGTGAGTACACAAATTTTGCATGATATTTTAAGGCGAACAACCAGTACTGAGATCCTCTTCCCAAACCAGTCAAAGGCCCATTTCTTGAGAGGTAACCAGATAAAATAAAATGGTTGTAAATCAAACACTCTCTGATGGTTCCTGGTAGGAATCCATGTTTCCCCAGCTTCAAGCCTTTCTGTGAATTCTGTCCAAAACAGGGTTGGATCAGATTCTTACTGAGATCCTACTTGACTTAATCCTTGACTTGGGGTTACTAGGGAATTAAGACATATTCAAAGGAAAAGAAAAGGAAAAAATAAGCAGCTGGAGTTTGTGTGCTTGTGTATGCTTCTATGTATGTATACACAATAGTTTAAGCCTGGCTAAGACTTTTATGATTCATGTCATTTCTTGTAAACAGACTTCATCTCAGTTCTTAGTGGTTTTTCAGTAATAAGTTATTTGCTTAGCAGGGAAAATAAGTGTTTCTCTCTGTGATTGCCAAACTGGTGCTGGTCTTTCTGCAGAGCACATTTCCTCATCAGGAACTCAGGCCCTCTAAATAGGACAGAGCAACAAGTATTGGCATGCAGACAGGAACCCGCAGAGAGTGCCAGCTGACTCTTCAGTTTCTTCACCAGGTACAGTGCAGAGACAAAAAAGAAACAGCACACAGCTGAAGGAAGAAAGGGATATGAAATAAATATGATAGATGCAATGGAAGTAAGATATTAAAAAGCAGAGAATAATATCAAGGGCACCAGTGGAGCCAGACTAGGTTGGAGAGGATAATGTTCTTAGGAACACTTTCAATAGGAGCCTTTAATAGATTTATAAAATTCTGTAAGTTTTTCTAAATTTCTTTTTTTATTCTGAATAATTTGCTAGTCTCTTCTTGCTGGTCTATGTGCACATGTAAGTCAAATATTTAAAATATATGCCCTGATTTAAAAGAATGTCTGACACACAGAGAAGGCCATGTGAAGACAGAGACAGAGATTGGAGTTATGTTGCCATGAGCCAAGGGACACCAACAATTGCTGGCAACTACTACAGGCTGGGAAATGGGCATAGGATGGATTCCCCCTCCAAGCTTCCTGAAGGAAACAACCCTGCCAAAACCATGGTTTTGGATTTCTTCTGGCTCCAGAACTATAAGACAATGCATTTCTGTTGTTTTGAACCACCTAATTTGTAGTAATTTTTTATGACAGCCCTAGCAAACTAATATAGATAATTAGGTGAATGGATTTCTAACAATATGCATAATTTTAAAAGTATCCTAATTTTTAATGTCATGAGAAAAATGTATCAACAAGCTAAGGTAAAAATTTTATAGTGCTTTCTGTATTTCATGTATAAGTAAACTGAGGCACAGAGAAGACAGCAACTAGAAATAAAATTCTTAGCTAACTTTAAAAAAAGTGTTTATTTAATGTTATTCTCCATCAGGTAATTGCTATGGTGGTCTGTGTGCATCTTCTCATTTATTCATAGAAAGACTACTTTTCATGAGATAAGTATTTCAGTCTCTAGATTAAGTAACAGGCTAGTAAGCAACAGAGCTGGGCCTGAAACCAGATCTTTCTATTCTAAGTCCATGCTTTTAAACATGGGTCAGCAAAATTTTCCTGTAAAGGGCGAAATAGTAAATATTTTTGGCTATGCAGGCCCAATGATCTCCTCAGCAACTTCCCATTTGTGATCATGTCATTGTAGATAATACCCGAGCAAAAAATAGCACTGTATATGGGCTGCTGTAAGAGAACACCATAGACTGGGTGGCTTATAAATGACAGAAATGTATTTCTCATAGTTCTGAAGGCTGGGAAGTCCAACATAAAGGTGAATTCAGTGACTGGTGAGGGCCCATTCCTCATGGGTGGCACCTTCTGGCTGTGTCCTCACATAGTGAAAGGAGTAAACAAGCTCCCTTGGGCCTCTTTTGTAAGAGTACTAATCCTATTTATGATCTATTCACCTCCCAAAGGGCCTACTCCTAATGCCATCACCTTGGGGCTTAGGATTTCAACATATGAATTTTGAGGGAACATAAACATTTAGACCATAGCAGAAATCTAGAATAAGATTTCTGGTTTCCCGCAGAAAATTGGAGGAGAAGAGTGAAACTGACAGAAGAAAATAGATCTCGAGTTTTAGACCAATGCAGATCCACATTCTTTTCTTTTCTTTTTGTTGTGTGTGTGTGTGTGTTTTTTTATTTTTACCTCTATTTCCATCATATTCCAAAAACTATCTGCTTGAGATAAAAATGGATTAAGTATTGCAGCGTTTAAGGCAATTTTAAAGTGTATTTTTATATAGATTCTGCTATGAATGCGGTAGCTGAGTATTAGAAAAATGTCTTGAGGGAAAAGTCTTCCAAAAATAATATTTCTAGCAAAAGACAGAAATGGTATAGGAATTGGTAAGCATTTTCTGTTACCTATACTTCAATCTAATAGCCTGTGCTTATTTTGAACAGTTAATTGCTTTTACTAGTAGTGGTTATTTATATATAGTAGTGGTTATTTATATGTAGTTGCTTTCTGATTTCATGATACTTAGAATAAAATTCAGGTAAACTGTGCATTTGCTCTACTATTGCCTGATTTCTATATAATAGAAATATGTAGAATTCATTTTTCTCTGTTATTCATTCGAGATTTCATCTTATAATTGATTTCTGCATTGTTCAGCTCACAGTAAAGTATATCAGTGCAATATATACTAAATGTTTGTGTCCCGCCCCACCCCAAATTCATATGTTGAAATTCTAAAGCCTAATGTGATGGTTATGGAACTGGGATTTTGGGGAGCCAATTAGGCCATGAGGGTGGAGCTTCACTAATGAGATTTTTTTTAATAAGATGGACCCCAAGGAATTTTCTCAGCCTTTTTCTGTCATGTGAGGATACAACTAGAAGTTAGCAACCCAGAAGAGGGCCCTCACCCTAACCTGACATATTAATCTCAGACTTTCAGCCTTTAAAACTATAAGAAGTAAATTTCTGTTGTTAATAAACTACCCAATATATGGTACTTTTTATAGCAGCCCAAACTAAGACAATCAACCGATGCAATGTATAAGTTCAAAGATTCACAAAATGATAGCATTTATATCCCATCTATTCAATTACTCTGTATATCAAGAGAAAAGACTTTTGTTTATTGTCAGTTGAATTATTGATTTCCTTAGCTGTTTTAGTAAGGTCATTTTATTAACCCCTCTGTGAAATCGGTGTATTAGAGGCCTTTTAAAATCTGCTTGATGGGGGATATGCATTCTATATCAGAGAGCCCTATCTTAAACCACGAAGTATGATGAAATCTAGTGAAGAATCATTTCTGGTAAATGTACAGACCATGTGCCACTGTTTCTGTTCTTTTACCTATGAGAGAGTCTCTTGACAACCAGGGAGAGAACTTGGGAAAAGCAGGAAGAAGGCTAGGCTTCCAGGAGTCCCCGAGGACCTTGGAGGTTATCCATGTTTCCAGATGAGCAGACTCAGAAAATAAGAAATTCGTTCATTACTAGTCAATCAAGTGTTTATTGAAGTTACCATGTAACAAGTTCTGGCTGAGTATTGAATTTCCAGTGGTAAATAACACCAAAATATGTACAAATGTAAACATGAATAAACACCTGAAAATAAAAATATACTGAAAAAATACACATATATACATATATATTATGTATATATACATATGGTGGGTGTATATATGTATGTAAATTATATATATGTGAGTATATATGTGTTTATGCACATATAAAACAAAATTATAAGAATTATGTATGTGTGTATGTGTATATATGTATACATATATATGTGTGTGTGTGTGTATGTGTGTATAGGTATATATTAAAATATCCTTGCCACAGGGGCAATGATCCTTTTGTAATTTTTTTTTTCTTTGAAGACAGAGCCTCACTTCATTGCCAGGCTGGAGTGCAGTGTGACAATCTCAGCTCACCGCAGCCTCCACTTCCCAAGTTCATATGATTTTCCTGCCTCAGCCTCCCGAGTAGCTGGGACTACAGGCACCCACCACCACGCCCGGTTAATTGTTTGTATTTTTAGTAGAGACAGAGTTTCACCATGTTAGCCAAGATGGTCTTGATATCCTGACCTCTTGATCCTCCCGCCTTGGCCTCCCAAAGTGCTGGGATTACATGCGTGAGCTGCTGTACCCGGTCAGCAAGGATTCTTTTTAAGCCTACAGAAACCTTGTCTGTTGTTAGGGATAATATATAAATTTTAGAATCTTAGATAAATAAGTGAATCACTTCACATAAGAAAGGAACCGAAAAAGAAAGAAAAAACTTATCATCTGGTGGTAGAAGGAGGGGCTGAAAGAACGGGAAAGAAGGAGTAGGAAATAGAGCCAGCACAGCTTGAGCTTAGATGGGAGAAAAAACTCTATTTGAGCAGTTAACATGAGGCTTAGTGCATTTCAGGGATAAATAAATCCATTATTGTTGTTGAAATAATCTGGCATCTCTTCTGTAAAAATATCCTTTAAAAAGTTCAGTAATGATCTAGACTACTGTTTGGGCATTGAAAGTTTTAAAGTTTATTTATTTATTTTGTAAAACAAGACAATTCAGTTTAGTTGGGGTTACACATGGTTCTTGCCCTCACTAAATGCAGAATTGAGATAATAAATATCTGGTGCTTAGACTTTATTTGGTTTACTTCAGGAGAGCGCTGCAGTGTGACTTGCTGGCAAGAGAAGACAGAAAGTGTCATTATATGTGAAGTCATTGAGGGATTCTCTTCCTTGCTGAGTTGTAAAGGCGTGACTTAACCATGTTTCAAATGACCTTTAGGAGATATCAGACACAAGTGTGGCTCACCAGTGGGGTCACTTCATTTCCCCTTTGTGACTTAAGCGCTGGGCTTCTTTTCCAGTGGTAGTGGTTATAGAGTAACAATCACTGGATTACATAAAACAAGGTTCTGGCTTCATTTCTGCCACTAACTAGTTTTATGACTGTGATCTATTACTTAATTCCTTGATGCCTATTTCCTTAAAAACAACAACAAAAAAGTTTCAACGAAAGATAATTTGCGAGTCATTTTCTTATAATCTGTTGACACACAGAGGACTTTTCCAAGGAAAGTCCATGATTTAAAAGAATTCTAGGAGATAATCCTTTAATAAATTTTTATGTGTTTTTAAACAAGAAGCTGTTTCTAATTTGTTGTATAGGCTTGGATTTTTTTGTACATAGCATTTTCTTTGACAAGTGATGCATGCTTATACCCAAATGCCACAGGTACTACTGTAGAACTATAAATTTGTGCTCCTTGCTTAAAACTATAGCTCATTGGGAGTTTTTATATACCTTAGAAAAACTGCCCATGGTACATTAACTGGAGTGACAGACTGTTTCTATATGATTTTAAAAGAAGTAAAATTACCCACATTTATAAGTTGGAAAGTGACATATGGCTACTGCCCAATAGTCAAGTCTATCTTTTAGGTATAAGATGCAATACAAAAATCACTGTATTATAAATACTTCTCTTATTTGTTAATGCATACTTCCAGTGGTCAAATTATTTTATGCTAGAGTTAAATTTTTCCTTAATAGTACTTATAAACTTATAAAGTTTGTTTATACTGGGTCCTTTTTATTATTATTATTATTATTACTTTCTAAGAAAAATGTTCTGAAACGTTACTGGATATCTCTAGCCATTTCTTTCCATTAAGCACATGAAGGCATAACAATTAAATTTTTCAAACAAGTCATTAGCGTTTATAAGAGAAAATTAACATAAGTTTTAACCAAATTGAAAAAATGGAGAATTAACAAAGTATTTCTCTTGTAGCTTATGGCTTAGTCAAAAGCTTTTGTCACTGTTGTTGTTGTTATTATTTGTATCAGTTGATAGAAAAAGGCACCATTGACTGATATCTATCTTTGATTCCAGGTATGTGAGCCAATTGCAAAATTGAACTGATGGTATATAAGAAAGTAAAAGCAAGTTTTCATTTTGAACTCTGCATGAAACATAGATTAATGAGTAGAGAACTCAGATATGTTGTGAAAATTCGTTATTAGAAAGTAGGACACATTTTAGCCATGAATAGCATTTTATCATCACTTCCTTCTTATTCATGAATATATTTTGGGACAGACATATCTAAAGTTTTCTGAGAGTAAAAATGGAGGAGCCATATGTGTTTATTTGCTTCGCAAAGCATATTCAAGAAAGGCACCATCACATTATTTAATCAGTACAGGACTATTCTCACAATTCTCTGAAGCACAAGTACATCTATTATGAATCATAGTCTGATTTACCATTTTTTAAAATAAATAGCAGTTTTCTATATGATTGACCAAATTGATTTTGCCAAGATGCAAGTCAAACAAAGTAATTGGCTAAAACATGCAAAACCAGCAACAACAACATCATCACCAAAAAGTTTTTAAAATGTTGCTGGGAGCCCTGGCTCATGCTTGTAATCCCAGCACTTTGGGACACTCAGGTGGGTGAATTGCTTTAGCCCAGGAGTTCAAGACCAGCCTGGGCAACATGGAGAAACCACGTCTCTACAAAAAATACAAAAAAAAATTAGCCAGACAGGGTGACATGCGCCTGTAGTCCCGGCTACCCATGGGGTTGAGGTGGGAAGATGGCTTGACCCCAGGAGGTCAAGGCTGCAGAGAACTGTCATGGTGCCACTCCAGCCTGGGTGACAGAGGGAGCCCTTGCCTCTTTTTTAAGCTAATTTTCACACAATATCAAGTATAAGACTGAAACTAGGCAGGGCTGACAGACAATTCTTTGTTCTGTAAATTTATACCATATTTAGGCCATATTTTGGAGTTTTAATTTTTCAAATTAGCTCTGAGTATTAGCCTTTGTCTTTTATATTAGAATACTGATGATTTCTGGGTTTAAATAGGCTTTATTTAGCCCTACCACAACTTATTCATTAGAGTTTAAAACTCTAACAAGCCATCTAAGCATTGCTGACCCCTCTGATCTCTGTTCCTTTTTCTTAATCACAACTATGGAAAGCAACACACAGCAAGTATAAACAAAGGCAGAAAGCAGGCTGTTGAGATTCTGGGAAATTCTAATTCCTCCTGGGGAAGAGGACAAGTAAACAGCTGAAATGTAAGGCTCTGTTCAGATCAAGACCACGTCATTATCATCTGTTTCACAGGGTTTCTATTTCTAAAGTGAGCACAAACTCTTAACACATACTTATTTTCAGTATTCTAAACAGAAAATAATATGCTCAACAACAGTACCCTGCACATTAGCTCTTTTCTCACTATTGAGAAAAGCAAAGCATCTAGTGTTGCCAGTTGCTAGGCATTTTATATCAATCACTGCAAAGTCCTACTTAAGCATTGATTTCCAGCATAGGGGTCAGCCATGTATGCATGAGGTCTGGAGGCTTTAAATAGCAGACTTGTGGATATATATTCATTTAAATTCATCTCTATGTGTTCAAGTTTATTTTGCAAATGCATAAGTGCACTAACCTACTCCATGTTGGAGTTATTCCTATGGAAACAACACTAGTTAATAAATGCCTGATTCCACATATCATTGTGCTAGACACTAATAACTGAATAAACATAGTACCTCTGCTTCTGGTTTGTTACATCCTTAAAGGTACCCTAGAAGACTAATCAATGAATAGTCGATAAAGGGTGACCATTTAGATTGACTTCCTAATATCATCTTGAAGGCAATTTTCAGTTATTGTGAAGACTGGCGAGGAAAGTGCTCCTGGATAAGCCTAGTTTAAGAAACCTCCAGAGGAAGAACTCTTATTAGGATAAGGGTTTTGCAGAAAATCCCCTTGTGCTGGGGAGCTTCCCCTCCCACATACGAAATTACATGATGACATTGCCTCTGGTTTGGAAACACTGTGGGTATGCTTAATCTGGGTATGGCTATTTTAGGTTTGATGTTACACTAAGGGAAAGGAAGCGGAGATCTAGGATCTGGTTAGCTACACGAACAGAGAAAGGGAAATCACAGAGGAAAATTGAGGAAGGAACAGGAATGAATTTGAAGATTGATATGATGTATATCACTCAAAGAAACGGGAGTCAGAATTATTCAATATTATGCATATTTAATCCTATTGGCAAAATTGCCATTTTTTTGAGATGAATTAATCGATGTTGATTTTAGCCTAATGCCATTAAATGTTGGATTTCTTTATCTCCCCTTCTTCTGATTCCATGGTCACCAAGCAACCTTCTGATTGTGATTTGGTGTTCTTTACAAGTCTAACTACAGAGAAAGAATGGCTGATCCTATAGACTTCAACAATTTTCTGTCCTCAGACAGTGATTTATCATAATGAATTAATAAAATGACTTCTGACTTTGATGTGGCTTCTCTTGTAGTTCATTTTAGGAACAGGATGAGCTGATCATGCCAATATGAATATTATAAACCAAGTCAATTTCTTATTATAAATTAATAAATTGATATTTCAGGGTCTACTCAGAATATATGTTGTAGTCTCATATATTTTTTAGACAGTGTCAGTCTGTCATCATAGTCTGCTAAGTCCTAGGCAGATGACAAGAAAGACTTCCTAGACTTTTGAAATAGAGGCCCAGAATCTAGATTTTGGTGACTTAAAAAGGCCCTTTTGGGACTCAACCAGAATTACCCTAAAGCCTAGCTATTTAATGGAGTGTGGCCCTTGAAAGGGTACACCTACCATTTTTATCTCTATGTATCTGCAGATTGTGGGGAGACACTTCTTTATGGGTCTCTTGCACTGCTGCATGCTTTGCTGTTACCTGTTTTGTTGGGAATGCCAAAAATGAAAGACCCAAGTAGAGGATAAAAAGTAAATGCTTTTATTCAGGCCATTTTTCTTACAGGATGAAGTCATGTCTTCCTCTGAGAAAAACAGCAGGCTTACTTAACTGGCTTCTGCAAAATACTAGATTCCCTAAACTCAATATTGTTCTCTTGTAACAGAAACTACTGCATGTACACGCATCCATAATGGCTAGCCATGCTATCCCTATGGGAGCTGAGGCTTAGGAAACTGATGCAAACATGTTGACTTTCTGCCTATTGTTTTTGCTGCGAGAAATAAAGTTTTATATCTCTGACCCAGGAGTCTTGTGTTTTCTACCAGCATCCATGAGATTGTGGCAAGCTAACAACATTAGCTTGTAAGTAGGGTATAATCTCAGATGCTTTGCAGTTATTGACTCAGATTTCTAGTCTTTTTTAGCACAGTTGCAAAAAATAAAGTATTAGGAAAACTGAGTTCTTACCAAGGCTCTGCCATTAACAAATTATGCCAAAGAATAGTTACTAACTTTTCTTTCTGGGATAATTTCTTCATGTATAAAATGAGGAGAGGAGAGAGGAATGAAGTAGGTGATGGAAGTTTATAGATTATTAGTGACTTAGAAACAGTATTCATGTCTTAGGAATTCTTTGTTATTGTCCCATCATTACAAGATACAGCACATACCAATAAATTTATGTTCTATTTTAGCCCAAGGGACTTGGGAACCTCTTAGAAGCCTTAATAATTTATTTCCCTTAGTCCATACTTATTCTACATCAAGTGATGTGCATATGTTCTGTGTATACATGATGCCTTATTCAGGGAAGACAATTAACTTCTCATTGAACTCAAAATACACAAACCACTTTGATTATTCCTGGGTCCATTTAGTTTTGATAATTCTTAGGTCCCTATTCATTTGGGGTATTATGGAATGTGAACATCTTTAGGAGAACAACTATTTGTTTGCTGTTTGAGACAAAATAATTCTGAGACTAAATCTGTAATGTGATAATTTTCAGGGAAGAAGAAGAATAGGAGAATGTGGAGCACTCATATGTGTTGCCTGCATTATGCCACTTTCACTCATAAACTCAGTATAGTGCTAGCTGATCTACAGAGAGAGGAAGGAATATACACACCTCTGCTAAGGGAGAAGCTCATGCTCCCTACAATCTAAATTGATTAAGAGCACGGTAATTTATATATTGCAACATTGAAAAAGCCAGTTGCTTCTGTCTCCAACCAAAGCAGGAGAGAAATAGCTACAAAGCATCAACCTTGACATCAAAGAAGACTAACGCACTTGCTGTGGGAAGTCTGTGAACTTTGAGGGCACAGACAAGACTAAGGATATTGCCTTTCCAACCAAGCACACCAGTTCAGATCTCCTCAATGTAACTGCTGTTTGGCTGAGAGAAAACAAAGAGGATAGTAAGCGAGGCATTGGTGCGATCAGCATTCAAAGCCCTTTCTACTTAAAAATCTTTCCCGTTTCTCTCAGGTTTGTCAAAGATCAGATGGCTGTAGATGTGTGGTATTATTTCTGAGGACTCTGTTCTGTTCCATTGGTCTATATCTCTGTTTTGGTACCAGTACCATGCTGTTTTGGTTACTGTAGCCTTGTAGTATAGTTTGAAGTCAGGTAGCGTGATGCCTCCAGCTTTGTTCTTTTGACTTAGGATTGTCTTGGAGATGCGGGCTCTTTTTTGGTTCCATATGAACTTTAAAGCAGTTTTTTCCAATTCTGTGAAGAAACTCATTGGTAGCTTGATGGGGATGGCATTGAATCTATAAATTACCTTGGGCAGTATGGCCATTTTCACGATATTGATTCTTCCTATCCATGAGCATGGTATGTTCTTCCATTTGTTTGTGTCCTCTTTTATTTCAGTGAGCAGTGGTTTGTAGTTCTCCTTGAAGAGGTCCTTTACATCCCTTGTAAGTTGGATTCCTAGGTATTTGATTCTCTTTGAAGCAATTGTGAATGGAAGTTCATTCATGATTTGGCTCTCTGTTTGTCTGTTACTGGTGTATAAGAATGCTTGTGATTTTTGCACATTAATTTTGTATCCTGAGACTTTGCTGAAGTTGCTTATCAGCTTAAGGAGATTTTGGGCTGAGACAATGGGGTTTTCTAAATATACAATCATGTCATCTGCAAACAGGGACAATTTGACTTCTTCTTTTCCTAACTGAATACCCCTGATTTCTTTCTCTTGCCTAATTGCCCTAGCCAGAACTTCCAACACTATGTTGAATAGGAGTGGTGAGAGAGGGCATCCCTGTCTTGTGCCAGTTTTCAAAGGGAATTTTTCCAGTTTTTGCCCATTCAGTATGATATTGGCTGTGGGTTTGTCATAAATAGCTCTTATTATTTTGAGGTACGTTCCATCAATACCGAATTTATTGAGCGTTTTTAGCATGAAGGGCTGTTGAATTTTGTCAAAAGCCTTTTCTGCATCTATTGAGATAACCATGTGGTTCTTGTCTTTGGTTCTGTTTATATGCTGGATTATGTTTATTGATTTGCGAATGTTGAACCAGCCTTGCATCCCAGGGATGAAGCCCACTTGATCATGGTGGATAAGCTTTTTGATGTGTTGTTGAATCCGGTTTGCCAGTATTTTATTGAGGATTTTTGCATCGATGTTCATCAGGGATATTGGTCTAAAATTCTCTTTTTTTGTTGTGTCTCTGCCAGGCTTTGGTATCAGGATGATGTTGGCCTCATAAAATGAGTTAGGGAGGATTCCCTCTTTTTCTATTGATTGGAATAGTTTCAGAAGGAATGGTACCAACTCCTCCTTGTACCTCTGGTAGAATTCAGCTGTGAATCCATCTGGTCCTGGACTTTTTTTGGTTGGTAGGCTATTAATTGTTGCCTCAATTTCAGAGCCTGCTATTGGTCTATTCAGGGATTCAACTTCTTCCTGGTTTAGTCTTGGAAGAGTGTAAGTGTCCAAGAAATTATCCATTTCTTCTAGATTTTCCAGTTTATTTGCGTAGAGGTGTTTATAGTATTCTCTGATGGTAGTTTGTATTTCTGTGGGGTCGGTGGTGATATCCCCTTTATCATTTTTAATTGCGTCGATTTGATTCTTCTCTCTTTTCTTCTTTATTAGTCTTGCTAGTGGTCTGTCAATTTTGTTGATCTTTTCAAAAAACCAACTCCTGGATTCATTGATTTTTTGGAGGGTTTTTTGTGTCTCTATCTCCTTCAGTTCTGCTCTGATCTTAGTTATTTCTAGCCTTCTGCTAGCTTTCGAATGTGTTTGCTCTTGCTTCTCTAATTCTTTTAATTGCGATGTTAGAGTGTCAATTTTAGATCTTTCCTGCTTTCTCTTGTGGGCATTTAGTGCTATAAATTTCCCTCTACACACTGCTTTAAATGTGTCCCAGAGATTCTGGTATGTTGTATCTTTGTTCTCATTGGTTTCAAAGAACATCTTTATTTCTGCCTTCATTTCGTTATGTACCCAGTAGTCATTCAGGAGCAGGTTGTTCAGTTTCCATGTAGTTGAGCGGTTTTGATTGAGTTTCTTAGTCCTGAGTTCTAGTTTGATTGCACTGTGGTCTGAGAGACAGTTTGTTATAATTTCTGTTCTTGTACATTTGCTGAGGAGTGCTTTACTTCCAATTACGTGGTCAATTTTGGAATAAGTACGATGTGGTGCTGAGAAGAATGTATATTCTGTTGATTTGGGGTGGAGAGTTCTATAGATGTCTATTAGGTCTGCTTGCTGCAGAGATGAGTTCAATTCCTGGATATCCTTGTTAACTTTCTGTCTCGTTGATCTGTCTAATGTTGACAGTGGAGTGTTGAAGTCTCCCATTATTATTGTATGGGAGTCTAAGTCTCTTTGTAAGTCTCTAAGGACTTGCTTTATGAATCTGGGTGCTCCTGTATTGGGTGCATATATATTTAGGATAGTTAGCTCTTCCTGTTGAATTGATCCCTTTACCATTATGTAATGGCCTTCTTTGTCTCTTTTGATTTTTGATGGTTTAAAGTCTGTTTTATCAGAGACTAGTATTGCAACCCCCGCTTTTTTTGTTCTCCATTTGCTTGGTAAATCTTCCTCCATCCCTTTATTTTGAGCCTATGTATGTCTCTGCGTGTGAGATGGGTCTCCTGAATACAGCAGACTGATGGGTCTTGACTCTTTATCCAGTTTGCCAGTCTGTGTCTCTTAATTGGAGCATTTAGTCCATTTACATTTAAGGTTAAGATTGTTATGTGTGAACTTGATCCTGCCATTATGATATTAACTGGTTATTTTGCTCATTAGTTGATACAGTTTCTTCCTAGCCTCGATGGTCTTTACATTTTGGCATGTTTTTGAGATGGCTGGTACTGGTTGTTCCTTTCCATGTTTAGTACTTCCTTCAGGGTCTCTTGTAAGGCAGGCCTAGTGGTGACAAAATCTCTAAGCATTTGCTTATCTGTAAAGGATTTTATTTCTCCTTCACTTATGAAACTTAGTTTGGCTGGATATGAAATTCTGGGTTTAAAATTCTTTTCTTTAAGAATGTTGAATATTGGCCCCCACTCTCTTCTGGCTTGGAGAGTTTCTGCCGAGAGATCTGCTGTGAGTCTGATGGGCTTCCCTTTGTGGGTAACCCGACCTTTCTCTCTGGCTGCCCTTAAGATTTTTTCCTTCATTTCAACTTTGGTGAATCTGGCAATTATGTGTCTTGGAGTTGCTCTTCTCGAGGAGTATCTTTGTGGCGTTCTCTGTATTTCCTGGATTTGAATGTTGGCCTGCCCTACTAGGTTGGGGAAGTTCTCCTGGATGATATCCTGAAGAGTGTTTTCCAACTTGGTTCCATTTTCCCCCTCACTTTCAGGCACCCCAATCAGACGTAGATTTGGTCTTTTTACATAATCCCATACTTCTTGCAGGCTTTGTTCATTTCTTTTTCTTCTTTTTTCTTTTGGTTTCTCTTCTCGCTTCATTTCATTCATTTGATCCTCAATCGCTGATACTCTTTCTTCCAGTTGATCGAGTCGGTTACTGAAGCTTGTGCATTTGTCACGTATTTCTCGTGTCATGGTTTTCATCTCTTTCATTTCGTTTATGACCTTCTCTGCATTAATTAGTCTAGCCGTCAATTCTTCCACTTTTTTTTCAAGATTTTTAGTTTCTTTGCGCTGGGTACGTAATTCCTCCTTTAGCTCTGAGAAATTTGATGGACTGAAGCCTTCTTCTCTCATCTCGTCAAAGTCATTCTCCGTCCAGCTTTGATCCGT